>NW_026737538.1:0-38000 GCF_949786415.1 Peromyscus eremicus | reverse complement strand
CTCTTCTGGCTCTATAGGAAACACAGTAGAGTAGAAGAGTGCTCTTTTCTCAAAAGCAGAGTGTGTTTCTTGGAAGTCGAGCTAGCGTTTGTTTCCTAGTCCTAAATGGAGTTGAGTCACATGCAGTTTTTTGTCCTACGAGCAAGAGTTGTTTTCTGGTAAGACAAGTCACTATTGTGCTCCAATTGCCATACACAGTGCAAATAGCACTCGCGTCTGTTCCCTGCAAGTACAGTGTATTGGAAGGAAGAGGAGCTATTGTTCTTGTCAGTTTCCAAAGCAGAGTTGAACTAGATATGGCCGTATGTGTAGGAAGCACAGTTCTTTTGTTCTGAGCAAGCTCACTGTTTGGACCCCATAGGAAGCACAGTAGAGTAGAAGAGTGCTCTTTTCTCAAAAGCAGAGTGTGTTTCATGTAAGGCGAGCTAGCATTTGTTTCCCAGTCATAAATGGAGTTGAATCTCATGCAGTTTCTGGTCTTACGAGCAAGAGTTGTTTTCTGGTAAGGAAAGTCACTATTGCGCTCCCATTGACATACACAGTGCAAATAGCACTCGCGTCTGTTCCCAGCAAGTACAGTGTATCGGACTGAAGAGGAGCTACTGTTCTTGTCAGTTTCCTAAGCAGAGTTGAACTAGATATGGCCCGTGTGTAGGAAGCACAGTTCTTTTGTTCTGAGCAAGCTCACTGTTCTGGCCCTATAGGAAACACAGTAGAGTAGAAGAGTGCTCTTTTCTCTAAAGCAGAGTGTGTTTCTTGTAAGGTGAGCTAGCTTTTGTTTCCCAGTCCTAAATGGAGTTGAATCACATGCAGTCCCTGGTCCTACAAGCAACAGTTGTTTTCTGGTAAGAAGAGTCACTATTGCGCTGCCATTGCCATACACAGGACAAATAGCACTGGCGTCTTTTCCCAGCAAGTACAGTGTATTGGACTGAAGAGGATCTACTGTTCTTGTCAGGTTCCTAAGCAGAAGTGAACTAGATATGGCCGTGTGTGTAGGAAGCACAGTTCTTTTGTTCTGAGCAAGCTCACTGTTCAGACACCATAGGAAACACAGTAGAGTAGAAGAGTGCTCTTTTCTCAAAAGCAGAGTGTGTTTCTTGGAAGTCGAGCTAGCGTTTGTTTCCTAGTCCTAAATGGAGTTGAGTCACATGCAGTTTTTTGTCCTATGAGCAAGAGTTGTTTTCTGGTAAGACAAGTCACTATTGTGCTCCAATTGCCATACACAGTGCAAATAGCACTCGCGTCTGTTCCCTGCAAGTACAGTGTATTGGAAGGAAGAGGAGCTATTGTTCTTGTTTGTTTCCTAAGCAGAGTTGAACTAGATATGGCCCGTGTGTGTAGGAAGCACAGTTCTTTTGTTCTGAGCAAACTCACTGTTCGGACACCATAGGAAACACAGTAGAGTAGAAGAGTGCTCTTTTTCCTAAAGCAGAGTGTGTTTCTTGTAAGGCGAGCTAGCGTTGTTTCCCAGTACTAAATGGAGTTGAATCACTGGCAGTTTCTAGTCCTACGGGCAAGAGTTGTTTTATGGTAAGAAGAGTCACTATTGCACTGCCATTGCCATACACAGGACAAATAGCACTGGCGTCTGTTCCCAGCAACTACAGTGTATTGTACAGAAGAGGATCTACTGTTCTTGTCAGGTTCCTAAGCAGAATTGAACTAGATATGGCCGTGTGTGTAGGAAGCACAGTTCTAATGTTCTGAGCAAGTTCAATCTTCTGGCTCTATAGGAAACACAGTAGAGTAGAAGAGTGCTCTTTTCTCAAAAGCAGAGTGTGTTTCTTGCATGGAGAGCTAGTGTTTGTTTCCTAGTCCTAAATGGAGTTGAGTCACATGCAGTTTTTTGTCCTACGAGCAAGAGTTGTTTTCTGGTAAGACAAGTCACTATTGAGCTGCAATTGCCATACACAGTACAAATAGCACTCGCGTCTGTTGCCTGCAAGTACAGTGTATTGGAAGGAAGAGGAGCTATTGTTCTTTTCAGTTTCCTAAGCAGAGTTGAACTAGATATGGCCCATGTGTGTAGGAAGCACAGTTCTTTTGTTCTGAGCAAGCTCACTGTTCGGACCCCTTAGGAAACACAGTAGAGTAGAAGAGTGCTCTTTTCTCAAAAGCAGAGTGTGTTTCTTGTAAGTCTAGCTAGCGTTTGTTTCCCAGTCCTCAATGGAGTTGAGTCACATGCAGTTTTTTGACCTACGAGCAAGAGTTGTTTTCTGGTAAGACGAGTCACTATTGTGCTCCAATGCTATACACAGTGCAAATAGCACTCGCGTCTGTTCCCAGCAAGTACAGTGTATCGGACTGAAGAGGTGCTACTGTTCTTGTCAGTTTCCTAAGCAGAGTTGAACGAGATATGGCCCTGTGTGTAGGAAGCACAGTCCTTTTGTTCTGAGCAATCTCACTCTTCTGGCCCTATAGGAAACACAGTAGAGTAGAAGAGTGCTCTTTTCTCTAAAGCAGAGTGTGTTTCATGTAAGGCGAGCTAGCATTTGTTTCCCAGTCCTAAATGGAGTGGAATCTCATGCAGTTTCTGGTCTTACGAGCAAGAGTTGTTTTCTGGTAAGGAAAGTCACTATTGTGCTCCCTTTGACATACACAGTGCAAATAGCACTCGCGTCTGTTCCCAGCAAGTACAGTGTATCGGACTGAAGAGGAGCTACTGTTCTTGTCAGTTTCCTAAGCAGAGTTGAACTAGATATGGCCCGTGTGTAGGAAGCACAGTTCTTTTGTTCTGAGCAAGCTCACTGTTCTGGCCCTATAGGAAACACAGTAGAGTAGAAGAGTGCTCTTTTCTCTAAAGCAGAGTGTGTTTCTTGTAAGGTGAGCTAGCTTTTGTTTTCCAGTCCTAAATGGAGTTGAATCACATGCAGTTTCTGGTCCTACAAGCAAGAGTTGTTTTCTGGTAAGAAGAGTCACTATTGCGCTGCCATTGCCATACACAGGACAAATAGCACTGGCGTCTGTTCCCAGCAAGTACAGTGTATTGGACTGAAGAGGATCTACTGTTCTTGTCAGGTTCCTAAGCAGAAGTGAACTAGATATGGCCGTGTGTGTAAAAAGCACAGTTCTTTTGTTCTGAGCAAGCTCACTGTTCGGACCCCATAGGAAACACAGTAGAGTAGAAGAGTGCTCTTTTCTCAAAAGCAGAGTGTGTTTCTTGCAAGTCGAGCTAGCGTTTGTTTCCCAGTCCTGAATGGAGTTGAGTCACATGCAGTTTTTTGTCCTACGAGCAAGAGTTGTTTTCTGGTAAGACGAGTGACTATTGTGCTCCAATGCCATACACAGTGCAAATAGCACTCGCGTCTGTTCCCCGCAAGTACAGTGTATGGGACTGAAGAGGAGCTACTGTTCTTGTTTGTTTCCTAAGCAGAGTTGAACTAGATATGGCCCGTGTGTGTAGAAAGCACAGTTCTTTTGTTCTGAGCAAGCTCACTGTTCGGACCCCATAGGAAACACAGTAGAGTGGAAGAGTGCTCTTTTCTCAAAAGCAGAGTGTGTTTCTTGTAAGGCGAGCTAGCATTTGTTTCCCAGTCCTAAATAGAGTTGAATCACATGCAGTTTCTGGTCCTACGAGCAAGAGTTGTTTTCTGGTAAGGGAAGTCAGTATTGCGCTCCCATTGCCATACACAGTGCAAATAGCACTCGCGTCTGTTCCCAGCAAGTACAGTGTATCGAACTGAAGAGGAGCTACTGTTCTTGTCAGTTTCCTAAGCAGAGTTGAACTAGTTATGGCCCGTGTGTAGGAAGCACAGTTCTTTTGTTCTGAGCAAGCTCACTGTTCTGGCCCTATAGGAAACACAATAGAGTAGAAGAGTGCTCTTTTCCCTAAAGCAGAGTGTGTTTCTTGTAAGGCGAGCTAGCGTTTGTTTCCCAGTCCTAAATGGAGTTGAATCACATGCAGTTTCTAGTCCTACGAGCAAGAGTTGTTTTATGGTAAGAAGAGTCACTATTGCACTGCCATTGCCATACACAGGACAAATAGCACTGGCGTCTGTTCCCAGCAAGTACAGTGTATTGTACAGAAGAGGATCTACTGTTCTTGTCAGTTTCCTAAGCAGAGTTGAACTAGATATTGCCGTGTGTGTAGGAAGCACAGTTCTTATCTTCTGAACAAGCTCACTGTTCTGGCCCTATTGGAAACACAGTAGAGTAGAAGAGTGCTCTTTCTCAAAAGCAGAGTGTGTTTTTGTAAGGCGAGCTAGCGTTTGTTTCCTAGTCCTAAATGGAGTTGAATCACATGCAGTTTCTGGTCCTACGAAAAAGAGCTGTTTTCTGGTAAGGAAAGTCGCTATTGCGCTCCTATTGCCCTACACAAGGCAAATAGCACTCGCATCTTTTCCCAGCAAGTACAGTGCATCGGACTGAAGAGGAGCTACTGTTCTTGTCAGTTTCCTAAGCAGAGTTGAACTAGATATGGTCCGTGTGTGTCGGAAGCACAGTTCTTTTGTTCTGAGCAAGCTCACTGTTCTGGCCCGATAGGAAACACTGTAGAGTAGAAGAGTGCTCTTTTCTCAAAAGCAGAGTGTGTTTCTTGTAAAACGAGCTATCGTTTGTTTCCCAGTCCTGAATGGAGTTGAATCACATGCAGTTTCTGGTCCTATGAGCAAGAGTTGTTTTCTGGTAAGAAGAGTCACTATTGTGCTCCCATTGTCATACACAGGGCAAATAGCGCTGGCGTCTGTTCCCAGCATGTACAGTGTATTGGACTGAAGAGGATCTACTGTTCTTGTCAGGTTCCTAAGCAGAGTTGAACTAGATATGGTCCGTGTGTGTAGGAAGCACAGTTCTTTTGTTCTCATCAAGCTCACTGTTCTGGCCCTATAGGAAACACAGTAGAGTAGAACAGTGCTCTTTTCTCAAAAGCAGAGTGTGTTTCTTGTAAGGCGAGCTAGGGTTTGTGTCCCAGTCCTAAATGGAGTTGAATCACATGCAGTTTCTGGTCCTACGAGCAAGAGTTGTTTTATGGTAAGCATAGTCACTATTGTGCTGCCATTGCCATACACAGGACAAATAGCACTGGCATCTGTTCCCAGCAAGTACAGTGTATTGCACTGAAGAGGATCTACTATTCTTGTCAATTTACTAAGCAGAATTGAACTAGATATGACCGTATGTGTAGGAAGCACAGTTCTTTTGTTCTGAGCAAGCTCACTGTTTTGGTCTTAATGGAAACACAGTTGAGTAGAAGAGTGCTCTTTTCTCAAAAGCAGAGTGTGTTTCTTGTAAGGCGAACTCGCATTTGTTTCCCAGGCCTAAATGGAGTTGAGTCACATGCAGTTTTTTGTCCTACGAGCAAGAGTTGTTTTCTGGTAAGACGAGTCACTATTGTGCTCCAATTGCCATACACAAAGCAATTAGCACTCGCGTCTGTTCCCAGCAAGTACAGTGTATTGGACTGAATAGGAGGTACTGTTCTTGTCAGTTTCCTAAGCAGAGTTGAACTAGATATGGTCCGTGTGTGTAGGAAGCACAGTTCTTTTGTTCTGAGCAAGCTCACTGTTTGGGCCCCATAGGAAACACAGTAGAGTAGAAGAGTGCTCTCTTCTCAAAATCAGAGTGTGTTTCTTGTAAGGCGAGCTAGCATTTGTTTCCCAGTCTTAAATGGAGTGGAATCCCATGCAGTTTCTGGTCCTAGGAACAAGAGTTGTTTTCTGGTAAGAAGAGTCACTATTGTGCTCCCATTGTCATACACAGGGCATATAGCACTCGCGTCTGTTCCCAGCAAGTACAGTGTATTGGACTGAAGAGGATCTACTGTTCTTGTCAGTTTCCTAACCAGAGTTGAACTAGATATGGCCCGTGTGTGTAGGAAGCACAGTTTTTTTTTTCTGAGCAAGATCACTGTTCTGGCCCTATAGGAAACACTAGAGTATAAGAGGGCTCTTTTCTCAAAAGCAGAGTGTGTTTCTTGTAATGCGAGCTAGCGCTTGTTTCCCAGTCCTAAATGGAGTTGAATCTCATGCAGTTTCTGGTCCTACGAGCAAGAGTTGTTTTCTGGTAAGAAGGGTCACTATTGTGCTCCCATTGCCATACACAGTGCAAATAGCACTCGCGTCTGTTCCCAGCAAGTACAGTGTATCGGACTGAAGAGTAGCTACTTTTGTTGTCAGTTTCCTAAACAGAGTTGAACGAGATATGGCCCGTGTGTGTAGGAAGCTCAGTTCTTTTGTTCTGAGCAAGCTCACTGTTTTGACCACATAGGAAACACAGTAGAGTAGAAGAGTGCTCTTTTCTCAAAAGCAGGGTGTGTTTCCTGTAAGGCGAGCTAGTGTTTGTTTCCCAGTCCTAAATGGAGTTGAATCACATGCAGTTTCTGGTCCTACGAGCAAGAGTTTTTTTCTTGTAAGGAAAGTCACTATTGCGCTTCCATTGCCATACACAGTGCAAATAGCACTCGTGTCTGTTCCCAGCAATTACAGTGTATCGGACTTAAGAGGAGCTACTGTTCTTGTCAGTTTCATAAGCAGAGTTGAACTAGATATGGTCCGTGTGTAGGAAGCACAGTTTTCTGTTCTGAGCAAGCTCACTGTTTGGACCCCATAGGAAACACTGTAGAGTAGATGAGTGCTCTTTTCTCAAAAGCAGACTGTGTTTCTTGTAAGGCGAGCTAGCATTTGTTTCCCAGTCCTAAATGGAGTTGAATCCCATGCAGTTTCTGTTTCTACGAGCAAGAGTTGTTTTCTGGTAAGGAAAGTCACTATGGCGCTCCCATTGCCATACACAGTGCAAATAGCACTCGCGTGTGTTCCCAGCTAGTACAGTGTACCGGACTGAAGAGGAGCAACTGTTTTGTCAGTTTCCTAAGCAGAGTTGAACTAGATATGGCCCGTGTGTGTAGGATGCACAGGTTTTTTTTTTTTTCTGAGCAAGCTCACTGTTCTGGCCCTATAGGAAACACTTTAGAGTATAAGAGGGCTCTTTTCTCAAAAGCAGAGTGTGTTTCTTCTAATGCGAGCTAGCGTTTGTTTCCCAGTCCTAAATGGTGTTGAATCTCATGCAGTTTCTGGTCCTACGAACAAGAGTTGTTTTCTGGTAAGAAGAGTCACTATTGTGCTCCCATGGCCATGCACAGAGCACATAGCACTCACGTCTGTTCCCAGCAAGTACAGTGTATCGGACTGAAGAGTAGCTACTGTTTTTGTCAGTTTCCTAAGCAGAGTTGAACCAGATATGGCACGTGTGTGTAGGAAGCTCAGTTCATTTGTTCTGAGCAAGCTCACTGTTTTGACCACATAGGAAACACAGTAGAGTAGAAGAGTGCTCTTTTCTCAAAAGCAGGGTGTGTTTCTTGTAAGGCGAGCTAGTGTTTGTTTCCCAGTCCTAAATGGAGTTGAATCACATGCAGTTTCTGGTCCTACGAGCAAGAGTTGTTTTCTGGTAAGGAAAGTCACTATTGCGCTCCCATTGCCATACACAGTGCAAATAGCACTCGCGTCTGTTCCCAGCAATTACAGTGTATCGGACTGAAGAGGAGCTACTGTTCTTGTCGATTTCCTAAGCAGATTTGAACTAGATACGGTCCGTGTGTAGGAAGCACAGTTTTCTGTTCTGAGAAAGCTCACTGTTTGGACCCCGTAGGAAACACAATAGAGTAGAAGAGTGCTCTTTTCTCAAAAGCAGAGTGTGTTTCTTGTAAGGCGAGCTAGCATTTGTTTCCCAGTCCTAAATGGAGTTGAATCACATGCAGTTTCTGGTCCTACGAGCAAGAGTTGTTTTATGGTAAGAAGAGTCACTATTGCGCTGCCATTGCCATACACAGTGCAAACAGCACTCGCGTCTGTTCCCAGCAAGTACAGTGTATTGGACTGAAGGGGATCTGCTGTTCTTTTCAGGTTCCTAAACAGAATTGAACTAGATATGGCCGTGTGTGTAGGAAGCACAGTTCTTTTGTTCTGAGCAAGCTCACTGTTCTGGCCCTACAGGAAACACAGTAGAGTAGAAGAGTGCTCTTTTCTCAAAAGCAGAGTGTATTTCTTGTAAGGCGAGCTAGCATTTGTTTCCCAGTCCTAAATGGAGTTGAGTCACATGCAGTTTCTGGTCCTAGGAACAAGAGTTGTTTTCTGGTAAGAAGAGTCACTATTGTGCTCCCATTGTCATACACAGGGCAAATAGTACTGGCGTCTGTTCCCAGCATGTACAGTGAATTGGACTGAAGAGGATCTACTGTTCTTGTCAGTTTCCTAAGCAGAATTGAATAGATATGGCCCCTGTGTGCAGGAAGCACAGTTCTTTTTTTCTGAGGAAGCTCACTCATCTGGCCCTATAGGAAACACAGTATAGTAGAAGAATGCTCTTTTGTCAAAAGCACAGAGTTTTTCTTGTTAGGCGAGCTAGCATTTCTTTCCCAGTCCTAAATGGAGTTGAGACACATGCAGGTTTTGGTCCTACGAGCAAGAGTTTTTTTCTGGTAAGAAGAGTCACTATTGCACTTTCATTGCCATACACAGTGCAAATAGCACTTGCATCTGTTCCCAGCAAATACAGTGTATTGGACTGAAGAGGATCTACTGTTCTTGTCAGTTTTTTAAGCAGAGTTGAACTAGATATGGCCCGTGTGTGTAGGAAGCACAGTTCTTTTGTTCTGAGCAAGCTCACTGTTTTGGTCCTGTAGGAAACACAGTTGAGTAGAAGAGTGCTCTTTTCTCAAAAGCAGAGTGTGTTTCTTGTAAGGCGAGCTCGCGTTTGTTTCCCAGTCCTAAATGGAGTTGTGTCACATGCAGTTTTTGGTCCTACGAGCAAGAGTTGTTTTCTGGTAAGAAGAGTCACTATTGCGCTCCAATTGCAATACACAGTGCAAATAGCACTCGCGTCTGTTCCCCGCAAGTACAGTGTATTGGACTGAATAGGAGCTACTGTTCTTGTCAGTTTCCTAAGCAGAGTTGAACTAGATATGGTCCGTGTGTGTAGGAAGCAGAGTTCTTTTGTTCTGAGCAAGCTCACTGTTCTGGCCCTATAGGAAACACAGTAGAGTAGAAGAGTGCTCTTTTCTCTAAAGCAGAGTGTGTTTCTTGTAAGGCGAGCTTGCGTTTGTTTCCCAGTCCTAAATGGAGTTGAATCACATGCAGTTTCTGGTCCTACGAACAAGAGTTGTTTTCTGGTAAGGAAAGTCACTATTGCGCTTCCATTGCCATACACAGTGCAAATAGCACTCGTGTCTGTTCCCAGCAATTACAGTGTATCGGACTGAAGAGGAGCTACTGTTCTTGTCAGTTTCATAAGCAGAGTTGAACTAGATATGGTCCGTGTGTAGGAAGCACAGTTTTCTGTTCTGAGCAAGCTCACTGTTTGGACCCCATAGGAAACACAGTAGAGTAGATTAGTGCTCTTTTCTCAAAAGCAGACTGTGTTTCTTGTAAGGCGAGCTAGCATTTGTTTCCCAGTCCTAAATGGAGTTGAATCCCATGCAGTTTCTGTTTCTACGAGCAAGAGTTGTTTTCTGGTAAGGAAAGTCACTATGGCGATCCCATTGCCATACATAGTGCAAATAGCACTCGCGTGTGTTCCCAGCTAGTACAGTGTACCGGACTGAAGAGGAGCAACTGTTTTTTCAGTTTCCTAAGCAGAGTTGAACTAGATATGGCCCATGTGTGTAGGATGCACAGGTTTTTTTTTTTTTCTGAGCAAGCTCACTATTCTGGCCCTATAGGAAACACTTTAGAGTATAAGAGGGCTCTTTTCTCAAAAGCAGAGTGTGTTTCTTGTAATGCGAGCTAGCGTTTGTTGCCCAGTCCTAAATGGTGTTGAATCTCATGCAGTTTCTGGTCCTACGAGCAAGAGTTCTTTTCTGGTAAGAAGAGTCACTATTGTGCTCCCATGGCCATGCACAGAGCACATAGCACTCGCGTCTGTTCCCAGCAAGTACAGTGTATCGGACTGAAGAGTAGCTACTGTTGTTGTCAGTTTCCTAAGCAGAGTTGAACGAGATATGGCACGTGTGTGTAGGAAGCTCAGTTCTCTTGTTCTGAGCAAACTCACTGTTTTGACCACATAGGAAACACAGTAGAGTAGAAGAGTGCTCTTTTCTCAAAAGCAGGGTGTGTTTCTTGTAAGGCGAGCTAGTGTTTGTTTCCCAGTCCTAAATGGAGTTGAATCACATGCAGTTTCTGGTCCTACGAGCAAGAGTTGTTTTATGGTAAGAAGAGTCACTATTGCGCTGCCATTGCCATACACAGGACAAATAGCACTGGCGTCTGTTCCCAGCAAGTACAGTGTATTGGACTGAAGGGGATCTGCTGTTCTTGTCAGGTTCCTAAACAGAATTGAACTAGATACGGCCGTGTGTGTAGGAAGCACAGTTCTTTTGTTCTGAGCAAGCTCACTGTTCTGGCCCTACAGGAAACACAGTAGAGTAGAAGAGTGCTCTTTTCTCCAAAGCAGAGTGTATTTCTTGTAAGGCGAGCTAGCGTTTGTTTCCCAGTCTTAAATGGAGTTGAATCCCATGCAGTTTCTGGTCCTAGGAGCAAGAGTTGTTTTCTGGTATGAAGAGTCACTATTGTGCTCCCATTGTCATACACAGGGCATATACCACTCGCGTCTGTTCCCAGCATGTACAGTGTTTTGGACTGAAGAGGATCTACTATTCTTGTCAGTTTCCTAAGCAGAATTGAACTAGATATGACCGTGTGTTTAGGAAGCACAGTTCTTTTGTTCTGAGCAAGCTCACTGTTTTGGCCCTATAGGAAACACAGTAGAGTAGAAGAGTGCTCTTTTCTCAAAAGCAGAGTGTGTTTCTTGTAAGACGAGCTCACGTTTGTTTCCCAGTCCTAAATGGAGTTGAATCACATGCAGTTTCTGGTCCTACGAGCAAGAGTTGTTTTCTGGTAAGGAAGTAACTGTTGTGCTTCCATTGCCATACACAGTGCAAATAGCACTCGCGTCTGTTCACAGCAAGTACAGTGTATCGGACTGAAGAGGAGCTACTGTTCTTGGCAGTTTCCTAAGCAGAGTTGAACTAGATACTGTCCGTGTGTAGGAAGAACAATTTTTTGTTCTGAGTAAGCTCACTCTTTGGACCCCATAGGAAACACAGTAAAGTAGAAGAGTGCTCTTTTCTCAAAAGCAGAGTGTGTTTCTTGTAAGGTGAGCTAGTGTTTGTTTTGCAGTCCTAAATGGAGTTGAATCACATGCAGTTTCTGGTCCTAGGAGCAAGAGTTGTTTTCTGGTAAGAAGAGTCCCTATTGCGCTCCCATTGTCATACACAGAGCAAATAGTCCTGGCTTCTGTTCCTAGCATGTACAGGGTATCGTACTGAAGAGGAGCTACTGTTTTTGTCAGTTTCCTAAGCAGAGTTGAACTAGATATGGCCCGTGTGTGTAGGAAGAACAGTTTTTTTTTTCTGAGCAAGATCACTGTTCTGGCCCTATAGGAAACACTTTAGAGTATAAGAGGGCTCTTTTCTCAAAAGCAGAGTGTGTTTCTTGTAATGCGAGCTAGCATTTGTTTCCCAGTCCTAAATGGAGTTGAATCTCATGCAGTTTCTGGTCCTACGAGCAAGAGTTGTTTTCTGGTAAGAAGGGTCACTATTGTGCTCCCATTGCCATACACAGTGCAAATAGCACTCGCGTCTGTTCCCAGCAAGTACAGTGTATCGGACTGAAGAGTAGCTACTTTTGTTGTCAGTTTCCTAAACAGAGTTGAACGAGATATGGCCCGTGTGTGTAGGAAGCTCAGTTCTTTTGTTCTGAGCAAGCTCACTGTTTGGACCACATAGGAAACACAGTAGAGTAGAAGAGTGCTGTTTTCTCAAAAGCAGGGTGTGTTTCTTGTAAGGCGAGCTAGTGTTTGTTTCCCAGTCCTAAATGGAGTTGAATCACATGCAGTTTCTGGTCCTACGAGCAAGAGTTGTTTTCTGGTAAGGAAAGTCACTATTGCGCTCCCATTGCCATACACAGTGCAAATAGCACTCCCGTCTGTTCCCAGCAATTACAGTGTATCGGACTGAAGAGGAGCTACTGTTCTTGTCGGTTTCCTAAGCAGATTTGAACTAGATACGGTCCGTGTGTAGGAAGCACAGTTTTCTGTTCTGAGCAAGCTCACTGTTTGGACCCCGTAGGAAACACAATAGAGTAGAAGAGTGCTCTTTTCTCAAAAGCAGAGTGTGTTTCTTGTAAGGCGAGCTAGCATTTGTTTCCCAGTCCTAAATGGAGTTGAATCACATGCAGTTTCTGGTCCTACGAGCAAGAGTTGTTTTATGGTAAGAAGAGTCACTATTGCGCTGCCATTGCCATACACAGGACAAATAGCACTGGCGTCTGTTCCCAGCAAGTACAGTGTATTGGACTGAAGGGTATCTGCTGTTCTTGTCAGGTTCCTAAACAGAATTGAACTAGATATGGCCGTGTGTGTAGGAAGCACAGTTCTTTTGTTCTGAGCAAGCTCACTGTTCTGGCCCTACAGGAAACACAGTAGAGTAGAAGAGTGCTCTTTTCTCAAAAGCAGAGTGTATTTCTTGTAAGGCGAGCTAGCGTTTGTTTCCCAGTCCTAAATGGAGTTGAGTCACATGCAGTTTCTGGTCCTAGGAACAAGAGTTGTTTTCTGGTAAGAAGAGTCACTATTGTGCTCCCATTGTCATAGACAGGGCAAATAGTACTGGCGTCTGTTCCCAGCATGTACAGTGTATTGGACTGAAGAGGATCTACTGTTCTTGTCAGTTTCCTAAGCAGAATTGAGTAGATATGGCCCCTGTGTGCAGGAAGCACAGTTCTTTTGTTCTGAGGAAGCTCACTCATCTGGCCCTATAGGAAACACAGTATAGTGGAAGAATGCTCTTTTGTCAAAAGCACAGAGTTTTTCTTGTAAGGCGAGCTAGCATTTCTTTCCCAGTCCTAAATGGAGTTGAGACACATGCAGTTTTTGGTCCTACGAGCAAGAGTTTTTTTCTGGTAAGAAGAGTCACTATTGCACTTTCATTGCCATACACAGTGCAAATAGCACTTGCATCTGTTCCCAGCAATTACAGTGTATTGGACTGAAGAGGATCTACTCTTCTTGTCAGTTTCCTAAGCAGAGTTGAACGAGATATGGCCCGTGTGTGTAGGAAGCACAGTTCTTTTTTTCTGAGCAAGCTCACTGTTCCGGCCCTATAGGAAACACAGTAGAGTAGAAGAGTGCACTTTTCTTAAAAGCAGAGTGTGTTTCTTGTAAGGCGAGCTCGTGTTTGTTTCCCAGTCCTAAATGGAGTTGAGTCACGTGCAGTTTTTTGTCCCACAAGCAAGAGTTGTTTTCTGGTAAGAAGAGTCACTGTTGCGCTCCAAATGCCATATACAGTGCAAATAGCACTAGCGTCTGTTCCCAGCAAGTACAGTGTATCAGACTGAATAGGAGCTACTGTTCTTGTCAGTTTCCTAAGCAGAATTGAACTAGATATGGCCGTGTGTGTAGGAAGCACAGTTTTTTTGTTCTGAGCAAGCTCACTGTTCGGAACACATAGGAAACACAGTAGAGTAGAAGAGTGCTCTTTTCTCAAAAGCAGAGTGTGTTTTTGGAAGGCGAGCTAGCGTTTGTTTCCCAGTCCTAAATGGAGTTGAGTCACATGCAGTTTTTTGTCCTACGAGCAAGAGTTGTTTTCTGGTAAGACGAGTCACTATTGTGCTCCAATTGCCATACACAGTGCAAATAGCACTCGCGTCTGTTCCGAGCCAGTACAGTGTATTGGACTGAAGAGGATCTACTGTTCTTGGCAGGTTCCTAAGCAGAGTTGAACTAGATATGGTCCGTGTGTATAGGAAGCACAGTTGTTTTGTTCTGAGCAAGCTCACTGTTTAGACCCCATAGGAAACACAGTAGAGTAGAAGAGTGCTCTTTTCTCAAAAGCAGAGTGTATTTCTTGTAAGGCGAGCTAGCGTTTGTTTCCCAGTCCTAAATGGAATTGAATCCCATGCAGTTTCTCGTCCTACGAGCAAGAGTTGTTTTCTGGTAAGAAGAGTCACTATTGCGCTGCCATTGCCATACACAGGACAAATAGCTCTGTTGTCTGTTCCCAGCAGTACAGTGTATTGGACTGAAGAGGATCTACTGTTCTTGTCAGGTTCCTAAGCAGAATTGACCTAGGTATTTTGGTGTGTGTAGGAAGCACGGTTTTTTTGTTCTGAGCAAGCTCACTGTTCGGACCTCATAGGAAACACAGTAGAGTAGAAGAGTGCTCTTTTCTCAAAAGCAGAGTGTGTTTCTTGGAAGGCGAGCTAGTGTTTGTTTCCCAGTACTAAATGGAGTTGAGTCACATGCAGTGTTTTGTCC
Source organism: Peromyscus eremicus (assembly GCF_949786415.1). NCBI lineage: Eukaryota > Metazoa > Chordata > Mammalia > Rodentia > Cricetidae > Peromyscus > Peromyscus eremicus. The sequence goes on along the minus strand of NW_026737538.1, from coordinate 23,759 downwards.
AATGTCAAGAGTTGTTTTCTGGTAAGACGAGTCACTATTGTGTTCTAATTGCCATACACAGTGCAAATAGCACTCGCGTCTATTCCCAGCAAGTACAGTGTATTGGACTGAATAGGAGCTACTGTTCTTGTCAGTTTCCTAAGAAGAGTTGAACGAGATATGGTCCGTGTGTGTAGGAAGCACAGTTCTTTTGTTCTGAGCAAGCTCACTGTTTGGACCCCATAGGAAATACAGTAGAGTAGAAGAGTGCTCTTTTCTCTAAAGCAGAGTGTTTTTCTTGTAAGGTGAGCTCGTGTTTGTTTTCCAGTCCTAAATGGAGTTGAGTCACATGCAGTTTTTGGTCCTACGAGCAAGAGTTGTTTTCTGGTAAGAAGAGTCACTATTGCGCTCCAAATGCCATACACAGTGCAAATAGTACTCGCGTCTGTTCCCTTCAAGTACAGTGTATTGAACTGATTAGGAGCTACTGTTCTTGTCAGTTTCCTCAGCAGAGTTGAACTTAATATGGCCGTGTGTGTAGGAAGCACAGTTCTTTTGTTCTGAGCAAGCTCACTCTTCTGGCCCTATAGGAAACACAGTAGAGTAGGAGAGTGCTCTTTTCTCAAAAGCAGATTGTGTTTCTTGTAAGGCGAGCTAGCGTTTGTTTCCCAGTCCTAAATGGAGTTGAATCACATGCAGTTTCTGGTCCTACGACCAAGAGTTGTTTTCTGGTAAGGAAAGTCACTATTGCGCTCCCATTGCCATACACAGTGCAAATAGCACTCATGTCTGTTCCCAGCAAGTACAGTGCATCGGACTGAAGAAGAGCTACTGTTCTTGTCAGTTTCCTAAGCAGAGGTGAACGAGATATGGCCGTGTGTGTAGGAAGCACAGTTTTTTCGTTCTGAGCAAGCTCACTGTTCGGAACCCATAGGAAACACAGTAGAGTAGAAGAGTGCTCTTTTCTCAAAAGCAGAGTTTGTTTCTTGGAAGGCGAGCTAGCGTTTGTTTCCCACTCCTAAATGGAGTTGAGTCACATGCAGTTTTTTGTCCTACAAGCAAGAGTTGCTTTCTGGTAAGACGAGTCACTATTGTGCTAAAATTGCCATACACAGTGCAAATAGCACTCGCGTCTGTTCCCCGCAAGTAAAGTGTATTGGACTGAAGAGGAGCTACTGTTCTTGTCAGTTTCATAAGCAGAGTTGAACTAGATATGGCCCGTGTATGTAGGAAGCACAGTTTTTTCGTTCTGAGCAAGCTCACTGTTCGGAACCCATAGGAAACACAGTAGAGTAGAAGAGTGCTCTTTTCTCAAAAGCAGATTGTGTTTCTTGTAAGGCGAGCTAGCGTTTGTTTCCCAGTCCTAAATGGAGTTGAATCACATGCAGTTTCTGGTCCTACGACCAAGAGTTGTTTTCTGGTAAGGAAAGTCACTATTGCGCTCCCATTGCCATACACAGGACAAATAGCACTGGCGTCTTTTCCCAGCAAGTACAGAGTATTGGATGGAAGAGGATCTACTGTTCTTGTCAGGTTCCTAAGCAGACTTGAACTAGATATGGCCGTGTGTGTAGGAAGCACAGTTTTTTCGTTCTGAGCAAGCTCACTGTTCGGAACCCATAGGAAACACAGTAGAGTAGAAGAGTGCTCTTTTCTCAAAAGCAGAGTTTGTTTCTTGGAAGGCGAGCTAGCGTTTGTTTCCCACTCCTAAATGGAGTTGAGTCACATGCAGTTTTTTGTCCTACGAGCAAGAGTTGTTTTCTGGTAAGACGAGTTACTATTGTGCTCCAAAGCCATACACAGTGCAAATAGCAGTCCCGTCTGTTCCCAGGAAGTACAGTGTATCGGACTGAAGAGGAGCTACTGTTCTTGTCAGTTTCCTAAGCAGAGTTGAACTAGATATGGCCCGAGTGTAGGAAGCACAGTTCTTTTGTTCTGAGCAAGCTCACTGTTCTGGCCCTATAGGAAACACAGTAGAGTAGAAGAGTGTTCTTTTCTCTAAAGCAGAGTGTGTTTCTTGTAAGGCGAGCTAGCTTTTGTTTCCCAGTCCTAAATGGAGTTGAATCACATGCAGTTTCTGGTCCTACGAGCAAGATTTGTTTTATGGTAAGAAGAGTCATTATTGCCCTGCCATTGCCATACACAGGACAAATAGCACTGTTGTCTGTTCCCAGCAGTACAGTGTATTGGACTGAAGAGGATCTACTGTTCTTGTCAGGTTCCTAAGCAGAATTGAACTAGATAGGGCCGTGTGTGTAGGAAGCACAGTTCTTTTGTTCTGAGCAAGTTCACTGTTCGGACCTCCTAGGAAACACAATAGAGTAGAAGAGTGCTTTTTTCTCTAAATCAGAGTGTGTTTCTTGTAAGGCGAGTTAGTGTTTGTTTCCCAGTCCTAAGTGGAGTTGTATCACATGCAGTTTCTGGTCCTTCGAGCAAGAGTTTTTTTCTGGTAAGAAGAGTCACTATTGTGCTCCCATTGTCATACACTGGGCAAATAGCACACGCGTCTGTTCCCAGCATGGACAGTGTATTGGAGTGAAGAGGATCTACTGTTCTTGTCAGGTTCCTAAGCAGAGTTGAACTAGATATGGCCGTGTGTGTAGGAAGCACGGTTCTTTTGTTCTGAGCAAGCTCACTGTTCTGGCCCTATAGGAAACACAGTAGAGTAGAAGAGTGCTCTTTTCTCAAAAGCAGAGTGTGTTTCATGTAAGGCGAGCTAGCATTTGTTTCCCAGTCCTAAATGGAGTTGAATCACATGCAGTTTCTGGTCCTACGAGCAAGAGTTGTTTTATGGTAAGAAGAGTCACTATTGCGCTGCCATTTCCATACACAGGACAAATAGCACTGGCGTCTGTTCCCAGCAAGTACAGTGTATTGGACTGAAGGGGATCTGCTGTTCTTGTCAGGTTCCTAAACAGAATTGAACTAGATACGGCCGTGTGTGTAGGAAGCACAGTTCTTTTGTTCTGAGCAAGCTCACTGTTCTGGCCCTACAGGAAACACAGTAGAGTAGAAGAGTGCTCTTTTCTCCAAAGCAGAGTGTATTTCTTGTAAGGCGAGCTAGCGTTTGTTTCCCAGTCTTAAATGGAGTTGAATCCCATGCAGTTTCTGGTCCTAGGAGCAAGAGTTGTTTTCTGGTATGAAGAGTCACTATTGTGCTCCCATTGTCATACACAGGGCATATACCACTCGCGTCTGTTCCCAGCATGTACAGTGTTTTGGACTGAAGAGGATCTACTATTCTTGTCAGTTTCCTAAGCAGAATTGAACTAGATATGACCGTGTGTTTAGGAAGCACAGTTCTTTTGTTCTGAGCAAGCTCACTGTTTTGGCCCTATAGGAAACAAAGTAGAGTAGAAGAGTGCTCTTTTCTCAAAAGCAGAGTGTGTTTCTTGTAAGACGAGCTCACGTTTGTTTCCCAGTCCTAAATGGAGTTGAATCACATGCAGTTTCTGGTCCTACGAGCAAGAGTTGTTTTCTGGTAAGGAAGTAACTGTTGTGCTTCCATTGCCATACACAGTGCAAATAGCACTCGCGTCTGTTCACAGCAAGTACAGTGTATCGGACTGAAGAGGAGCTACTGTTCTTGGCAGTTTCCTAAGCAGAGTTGAACTAGATACTGTCCGTGTGTAGGAAGCACAGTTTTTTGTTCTGAGCAAGCTCACTCTTTGGACCCCATAGGAAACACAGTAAAGTAGAAGAGTGCTCTTTTCTCAAAAGCAGAGTGTGTTTCTTGTAAGGTGAGCTAGTGTTTGTTTTGCAGTCCTAAATGGAGTTGAATCACATGCAGTTTCTGGTCCTAGGAGCAAGAGTTGTTTTCTGGTAAGAAGAGTCCCTATTGTGCTCCCATTGTCATACACAGAGCAAATAGTCCTGGCTTCTGTTCCTAGCATGTACAGGGTATCGTACTGAAGAGGAGCTACTGTTTTTGTCAGTTTCCTAAGCAGAGTTGAACTAGATATGGCCCGTGTGTGTAGGAAGCACAGTTTTTTTTTTCTGAGCAAGATCACTGTTCTGGCCCTATAGGAAACACTTTAGAGTATAAGAGGGCTCTTTTCTCAAAAGCAGAGTGTGTTTCTTGTAATGCGAGCTAGCATTTGTTTCCCAGTCCTAAATGGAGTTGAATCTCATGCAGTTTCTGGTCCTACGAGCAAGAGTTGTTTTCTGGTAAGAAGGGTCACTATTGTGCTCCCATTGCCATACACAGTGCAAATAGCACTCGCGTCTGTTCCCAGCAAGTACAGTGTATCGGACTGAAGAGTAGCTACTTTTGTTGTCAGTTTCCTAAACAGAGTTGAACGAGATATGGCCCGTGTGTGTAGGAAGCTCAGTTCTTTTGTTCTGAGCAAGCTCACTGTTTGGACCACATAGGAAACACAGTAGAGTAGAAGAGTGCTCTTTTCTCAAAAGCAGGGTGTGTTTCTTGTAAGGCGAGCTAGTGTTTGTTTCCCAGTCCTAAATGGAGTTGAATCACATGCAGTTTCTGGTCCTACGAGCAAGAGTTGTTTTCTGGTAAGGAAAGTCACTATTGTGCTTCCATTGCCATACACAGTGCAAATAGCACTCGTGTCTGTTCCCAGCAATTACAGTGTATCGGACTGAAGAGGAGCTACTGTTCTTGTCAGTTTCATAAGCAGAGTTGAACTAGATATGGTCCGTGTGTAGGAAGCACAGTTTTCTGTTCTGAGCAAGCTCAATGTTTGGACCCCATAGGAAACACAGTAGAGTAGATGAGTGCTCTTTTCTCAAAAGCAGACTGTGTTTCTTGTAAGGCGAGCTTGCATTTGTTTCCCAGTCCTAAATGGAGTTGAATCCCATGCAGTTTCTGTTTCTACGAGCAAGAGTTGTTTTCTGGTAAGGAAAGTCACTATTGCGCTTCCATTGCCATACACAGTGCAAATAGCACTCGTGTCTGTTCCCAGCAATTACAGTGTATTGGACTGAAGTGGAGCTACTGTTCTTGTCAGTTTCATAAGCAGAGTTGAACTAGATATGGTCCGTGTGTAGGAAGCACAGTTTTCTGTTCTGAGCAAGCTCACTGTTTGGATCCCATAGGAAACACAGTAGAGTAGATGAGTGCTCTTTTCTCGAAAGCAGACTGTGTTTCTTGTAAGGCGAGCTAGCATTTGTTTCCCAGTCCTAAATGGAGTTGAATCCCATGCAGTTTCTGTTTCTACGAGCAAGAGTTGTTTTCTGGTAAGGAAAGTCACTATGGCACTCCCATTGCCATACATAGTGCAAATAGCACTCGCGTGTGTTCCCAGCTAGTACAGTGTACCGGACTGAAGAGGAGCAACTGTTTTTGTCAGTTTCCTAAGCAGAGTTGAACTAGATATGGCCCATGTGTGTAGGATGCACAGGTTTTTTTTTTTTCTGAGCAAGCTCACTGTTCTGGCTCTATAGGAAACACTTTAGAGTATAAGAGGGCTCTTTTCTCAAAAGAAGAGTGTGTTTCTTGTAATGCGAGCTAGCGTTTGTTTCCCAGTCCTAAATGGTGTTGAATCTCATGCAGTTTCTGGTCCTACGAGCAAGAGTTGTTTTCTGGTAAGAAGAGTCACTATTGTGCTCCCATGGCCATGCACAGAGCACATAGCACTCGCGTCTGTTCCCAGCAAGTACAGTGTATCGGACTGAAGAGTAGCTACTGTTGTTGTCAGTTTCCTAAGCAGAGTTGAACGAGATATGGCACGTGTGTGTAGGAAGCTCAGTTCTTTTGTTCTGAGCAAGCTCACTGTTTTGACCACATAGGAAACACAGTAGAGTAGAAGAGTGCTCTTTTCTCAAAAGCAGGGTGTGTTTCTTGTAAGGCGAGCTAGTGTTTGTTTCCCAGTCCTAAATGGAGTTGAATCACATGCAGTTTCTGGTCCTACGAGCAAGAGTTGTTTTCTGGTAAGGAAAGTCACTATTGCGCTCCCATTGCCATACACAGTGCAAATAGCACTCCCGTCTGTTCCCAGCAATTACAGTGTATCGGACTGAAGAGGAGCTACTGTTCTTGTCGGTTTCCTAAGCAGATTTGAACTAGATACGGTCCGTGTGTAGGAAGCACAGTTTTCTGTTCTGAGCAAGCTCACTGTTTGGACCCCGTAGGAAACACAATAGAGTAGAAGAGTGCTCTTTTCTCAAAAGCAGAGTGTGTTTCTTGTAAGGCGAGCTAGCATTTGTTTCCCAGTCCTAAATGGAGTTGAATCACATGCAGTTTCTGGTCCTACGAGCAAGAGTTGTTTTATGGTAAGAAGAGTCACTATTGCGCTGCCATTGCCATACACAGGACAAATAGCACTGGCGTCTGTTCCCAGCAAGTACAGTGTATTGGACTGAAGGGTATCTGCTGTTCTTGTCAGGTTCCTAAACAGAATTGAACTAGATATGGCCGTGTGTGTAGGAAGCACAGTTCTTTTGTTCTGAGCAAGCTCACTCTTCTGGCCCTACAGGAAACACAGTAGAGTAGAAGAGTGCTCTTTTCTCAAAAGCAGAGTGTATTTCTTGTAAGGCGAGCTAGCGTTTGTTTCCCTGTCCTAAATGGAGTTGAGTCACATGCAGTTTCTGGTCCTAGGAACAAGAGTTGTTTTCTGGTAAGAAGAGTCACTATTGTGCTCCCATTGTCATAGACAGGGCAAATAGTACTGGCGTCTGTTCCCAGCATGTACAGTGTATTGGACTGAAGAGGATCTACTGTTCTTGTCAGTTTCCTAAGCAGAATTGAATAGATATGGCCCCTGTGTGCAGGAAGCACAGTTCTTTTGTTCTGAGGAAGCTCACTCATCTGGCCCTATAGGAAACACAGTACAGTGGAAGAATGCTCTTTTGTCAAAAGCACAGAGTTTTTCTTGTAAGGCGAGCTAGCATTTCTTTCCCAGTCCTAAATGGAGTTGAGACACATGCAGTTTTTGGTCCTACGAGCAAGAGTTTTTTTCTGGTAAGAAGAGTCACTATTGCACTTTCATTGCCATACACAGTGCAAATAGCACTTGCATCTGTTCCCAGCAATTACAGTGTATTGGACTGAAGAGGATCTACTCTTCTTGTCAGTTTCCTAAGCAGAGTTGAACGAGATATGGCCCGTGTGTTTAGGAAGCACAGTTCTTTTTTTCTGAGCAAGCTCACTGTTCCGGCCCTATAGGAAACACAGTAGAGTAGAAGAGTGCACTTTTCTTAAAAGCAGAGTGTGTTTCTTGTAAGGCGAGCTCGCGTTTGTTTCCCAGTCCTAAATGGAGTTGAGTCACGTGCAGTTTTTTGTCCCACAAGCAAGAGTTGTTTTCTGGTAAGAAGAGTCACTGTTGCGCTCCAAATGCCATATACAGTGCAAATAGCACTAGCGTCTGTTCCCAGCAAGTACAGTGTATCAGACTGAATAGGAGCTACTGTTCTTGTCAGTTTCCTAAGCAGAATTGAACTAGATATGGCCGTGTGTGTAGGAAGCACAGTTTTTTTGTTCTGAGCAAGCTCACTGTTCGGAACACATAGGAAACACAGTAGAGTAGAAGAGTGCTCTTTTCTCAAAAGCAGAGTGTGTTTTTGGAAGGCGAGCTAGCGTTTGTTTCCCAGTCCTAAATGGAGTTGAGTCACATGCAGTTTTTTGTCCTACGAGCAAGAGTTGTTTTCTGGTAAGACGAGTCACTATTGTGCTCCAATTGCCATACACAGTGCAAATAGCACTCGCGTCTGTTCCCAGCAAGTACAGTGTATCGGACTGAAGAGGAGCTACTGTTCTTGTCAGTTTCATAAGCAGAGTTGAACTAGATATGGTCCGTGTGTAGGAAGCACAGTTTTCTGTTCTGAGCAAGCTCAATGTTTGGACCCCATAGGAAACACAGTAGAGTAGATGAGTGCTCTTTTCTCAAAAGCAGACTGTGTTTCTTGTAAGGCGAGCTTGCATTTGTTTCCCAGTCCTAAATGGAGTTGAATCCCATGCAGTTTCTGTTTCTACGAGCAAGAGTTGTTTTCTGGTAAGGAAAGTCACTATTGCGCTTCCATTGCCATACACAGTGCAAATAGCACTCGTGTCTGTTCCCAGCAATTACAGTGTATTGGACTGAAGTGGAGCTACTGTTCTTGTCAGTTTCATAAGCAGAGTTGAACTAGATATGGTCCGTGTGTAGGAAGCACAGTTTTCTGTTCTGAGCAAGCTCACTGTTTGGATCCCATAGGAAACACAGTAGAGTAGATGAGTGCTCTTTTCTCGAAAGCAGACTGTGTTTCTTGTAAGGCGAGCTAGCATTTGTTTCCCAGTCCTAAATGGAGTTGAATCCCATGCAGTTTCTGTTTCTACGAGCAAGAGTTGTTTTCTGGTAAGGAAAGTCACTATGGCACTCCCATTGCCATACATAGTGCAAATAGCACTCGCGTGTGTTCCCAGCTAGTACAGTGTACCGGACTGAAGAGGAGCAACTGTTTTTGTCAGTTTCCTAAGCAGAGTTGAACTAGATATGGCCCATGTGTGTAGGATGCACAGGTTTTTTTTTTTTCTGAGCAAGCTCACTGTTCTGGCCCTATAGGAAACACTTTAGAGTATAAGAGGGCTCTTTTCTCAAAAGCAGAGTGTGTTTCTTGTAATGCGAGCTAGCGTTTGTTTCCCAGTCCTAAATGGTGTTGAATCTCATGCAGTTTCTGGTCCTACGAGCAAGAGTTGTTTTCTGGTAAGAAGAGTCACTATTGTGCTCCCATGGCCATGCACAGAGCACATAGCACTCGCGTCTGTTCCCAGCAAGTACAGTGTATCGGACTGAAGAGTAGCTACTGTTGTTGTCAGTTTCCTAAGCAGAGTTGAACGAGATATGGCACGTGTGTGTAGGAAGCTCAGTTCTTTTGTTCTGAGCAAGCTCACTGTTTTGACCACATAGGAAACACAGTAGAGTAGAAGAGTGCTCTTTTCTCAAAAGCAGGGTGTGTTTCTTGTAAGGCGAGCTAGTGTTTGTTTCCCAGTCCTAAATGGAGTTGAATCACATGCAGTTTCTGGTCCTACGAGCAAGAGTTGTTTTCTGGTAAGGAAAGTCACTATTGCGCTCCCATTGCCATACACAGTGCAAATAGCACTCCCGTCTGTTCCCAGCAATTACAGTGTATCGGACTGAAGAGGAGCTACTGTTCTTGTCGGTTTCCTAAGCAGATTTGAACTAGATACGGTCCGTGTGTAGGAAGCACAGTTTTCTGTTCTGAGCAAGCTCACTGTTTGGACCCCGTAGGAAACACAATAGAGTAGAAGAGTGCTCTTTTCTCAAAAGCAGAGTGTGTTTCTTGTAAGGCGAGCTAGCATTTGTTTCCCAGTCCTAAATGGAGTTGAATCACATGCAGTTTCTGGTCCTACGAGCAAGAGTTGTTTTATGGTAAGAAGAGTCACTATTGCGCTGCCATTGCCATACACAGGACAAATAGCACTGGCGTCTGTTCCCAGCAAGTACAGTGTATTGGACTGAAGGGTATCTGCTGTTCTTGTCAGGTTCCTAAACAGAATTGAACTAGATATGGCCGTGTGTGTAGGAAGCACAGTTCTTTTGTTCTGAGCAAGCTCACTCTTCTGGCCCTACAGGAAACACAGTAGAGTAGAAGAGTGCTCTTTTCTCAAAAGCAGAGTGTATTTCTTGTAAGGCGAGCTAGCGTTTGTTTCCCTGTCCTAAATGGAGTTGAGTCACATGCAGTTTCTGGTCCTAGGAACAAGAGTTGTTTTCTGGTAAGAAGAGTCACTATTGTGCTCCCATTGTCATAGACAGGGCAAATAGTACTGGCGTCTGTTCCCAGCATGTACAGTGTATTGGACTGAAGAGGATCTACTGTTCTTGTCAGTTTCCTAAGCAGAATTGAATAGATATGGCCCCTGTGTGCAGGAAGCACAGTTCTTTTGTTCTGAGGAAGCTCACTCATCTGGCCCTATAGGAAACACAGTACAGTGGAAGAATGCTCTTTTGTCAAAAGCACAGAGTTTTTCTTGTAAGGCGAGCTAGCATTTCTTTCCCAGTCCTAAATGGAGTTGAGACACATGCAGTTTTTGGTCCTACGAGCAAGAGTTTTTTTCTGGTAAGAAGAGTCACTATTGCACTTTCATTGCCATACACAGTGCAAATAGCACTTGCATCTGTTCCCAGCAATTACAGTGTATTGGACTGAAGAGGATCTACTCTTCTTGTCAGTTTCCTAAGCAGAGTTGAACGAGATATGGCCCGTGTGTTTAGGAAGCACAGTTCTTTTTTTCTGAGCAAGCTCACTGTTCCGGCCCTATAGGAAACACAGTAGAGTAGAAGAGTGCACTTTTCTTAAAAGCAGAGTGTGTTTCTTGTAAGGCGAGCTCGCGTTTGTTTCCCAGTCCTAAATGGAGTTGAGTCACGTGCAGTTTTTTGTCCCACAAGCAAGAGTTGTTTTCTGGTAAGAAGAGTCACTGTTGCGCTCCAAATGCCATATACAGTGCAAATAGCACTAGCGTCTGTTCCCAGCAAGTACAGTGTATCAGACTGAATAGGAGCTACTGTTCTTGTCAGTTTCCTAAGCAGAATTGAACTAGATATGGCCGTGTGTGTAGGAAGCACAGTTTTTTTGTTCTGAGCAAGCTCACTGTTCGGAACACATAGGAAACACAGTAGAGTAGAAGAGTGCTCTTTTCTCAAAAGCAGAGTGTGTTTTTGGAAGGCGAGCTAGCGTTTGTTTCCCAGTCCTAAATGGAGTTGAGTCACATGCAGTTTTTTGTCCTACGAGCAAGAGTTGTTTTCTGGTAAGACGAGTCACTATTGTGCTCCAATTGCCATACACAGTGCAAATAGCACTCGCGTCTGTTCCGAGCCAGTACAGTGTATTGGACTGAAGAGGATCTACTGTTCTTGGCAGGTTCCTAAGCAGAGTTGAACTAGATATGGTCCGTGTGTATAGGAAGCACAGTTGTTTTGTTCTGAGCAAGCTCACTGTTTAGACCCCATAGGAAACACAGTAGAGTAGAAGAGTGCTCTTTTCTCAAAAGCAGAGTGTATTTCTTGTAAGGCGAGCTAGCGTTTGTTTCCCAGTCCTAAATGGAATTGAATCCCATGCAGTTTCTCGTCCTACGAGCAAGAGTTGTTTTCTGGTAAGAAGAGTCACTATTGAGCTGCCATTGCCATACACAGGACAAATAGCACTGTTGTCTGTTCCCAGCAGTACAGTGTATTGGACTGAAGAGGATCTACTGTTCTTGTCAGGTTCCTAAGCAGAATTGACCTAGGTATTTTGGTGTGTGTAGGAAGCACGGTTTTTTTGTTCTGAGCAAGCTCACTGTTCGGACCTCATAGGAAACACAGTAGAGTAGAAGAGTGCTCTTTTCTCAAAAGCAGAGTGTGTTTCTTGGAAGGCGAGCTAGTGTTTGTTTCCCAGTACTAAATGGAGTTGAGTCACATGCAGTGTTTTGTCCAATGTCAAGAGTTGTTTTCTGGTAAGACGAGTCACTATTGTGTTCTAATTGCCATACACAGTGCAAATAGCACTCGCGTCTGTTCCCAGCAAGTACAGTGTATTGGACTGAATAGGAGCTACTGTTCTTGTCAGTTTCCTAAGAAGAGTTGAACGAGATATGGTCCGTGTGTGTAGGAAGCACAGTTCTTTTGTTCTGAGCAAGCTCACTGTTTGGACCCCATAGGAAATACAGTAGAGTAGAAGAGTGCTCTTTTCTCTAAAGCAGAGTGTTTTTCTTGTAAGGTGAGCTCGTGTTTGTTTCCCAGTCCTAAATGGAGTTGAGTCACATGCAGTTTTTGGCCCTACGAGCAAGAGTTGTTTTCTGGTAAGAAGAGTTACTATTGCGCTCCAAATGCCATACACAGTGCAAATAGTACTCGCGTCTGTTCCCTTCAAGTACAGTGTATTGGACTGATTAGGAGCTACTGTTCTTGTCAGTTTCCTCAGCAGAGTTGAACTTAATATGGCCGTGTGTGTAGGAAGCACAGTTCTTTTGTTCTGAGCAAGCTCACTCTTCTGGCCCTATAGGAAACACAGTAGAGTAGAAGAGTGCTCTTTTCTCAAAAGCAGATTGTGTTTCTTGTAAGGCGAGCTAGCGTTTGTTTCCCAGTCCTAAATGGAGTTGAATCACATGCAGTTTCTGGTCCTACGACCAAGAGTTGTTTTCTGGTAAGGAAAGTCACTATTGCGCTCCCATTGCCATACACAGTGCAAATAGCACTCATGTCTGTTCCCAGCAAGTACAGTGCATCGGACTGAAGAGGAGCTACTGTTCTTGTCAGTTTCCTAAGCAGAGTTGAACGAGATATGTCCCGCGTGTGTAGGAAGCACAGTTCTTTTGTTCTGAGCAAGCTCACTGTTTGGACCCCATAGGAAACACAGTAGAGTAGAAGAGTGCTCTTTTCTCAAAAGCAGAGTGTGTTTCTTGTAGGGCGAGCTAGCATTTGTTTCCCAGTCCTAAATGGAGTTGAATCACATGCAGTTTCTGGTCCTGCAAGCAAGAGTTGTTTTCTGGTAAGAAGAGTCACTATTGCGCTGCCATTGCCATACACAGGACAAATAGCACTGGCGTCTTTTCCCAGCAAGTACAGAGTATTGGATGGAAGAGGATCTACTGTTCTTGTCAGGTTCCTAAGCAGACTTGAACTAGATATGGCCGTGTGTGTAGGAAGCACAGTTTTTTTGTTCTGAGCAAGCTCACTGTTCGGAACCCATAGGAAACACAGTAGAGTAGAAGAGTGCTCTTTTCTCAAAAGCAGAGTTTGTTTCTTGGAAGGCGAGCTAGCGTTTGTTTCCCACTCCTAAATGGAGTTGAGTCACATGCAGTTTTTTGTCCTACGAGCAAGAGTTGTTTTCTGGTAAGACGAGTTACTATTGTGCTCCAAAGCCATACACAGTGCAAATAGCAGTCCCGTCTGTTCCCAGGAAGTACAGTGTATCGGACTGAAGAGGAGCTACTGTTCTTGTCAGTTTCCTAAGCAGAGTTGAACTAGATATGGCCCGAGTGTAGGAAGCACAGTTCTTTTGTTCTGAGCAAGCTCACTGTTCTGGCCCTATAGGAAACACAGTAGAGTAGAAGAGTGTTCTTTTCTCTAAAGCAGAGTGTGTTTCTTGTAAGGCGAGCTAGCTTTTGTTTCCCAGTCCTAAATGGAGTTGAATCACATGCAGTTTCTGGTCCTACGAGCAAGATTTGTTTTATGGTAAGAAGAGTCACTATTGCCCTGCCATTGCCATACACAGGACAAATAGCACTGTTGTCTGTTCCCAGCAGTACAGTGTATTGGACTGAAGAGGATCTACTGTTCTTGTCAGGTTCCTAAGCAGAATTGAACTAGATATGGCCGTGTGTGTAGGAAGCACAGTTCTTTTGTTCTGAGCAAGTTCACTGTTCGGACCTCCTAGGAAACACAATAGAGTAGAAGAGTGCTTTTTTCTCTAAATCAGAGTGTGTTTCTTGTAAGGCGAGTTAGTGTTTGTTTCCCAGTCCTAAGTGGAGTTGTATCACATGCAGTTTCTGGTCCTTCGAGCAAGAGTTTTTTTCTGGTAAGAAGAGTCACTATTGTGCTCCCATTGTCATACACTGGGCAAATAGCACACGCGTCTGTTCCCAGCATGGACAGTGTATTGGAGTGAAGAGGATCTACTGTTCTTGTCAGGTTCCTAAGCAGAGTTGAACTAGATATGGCCGTGTGTGTAGGAAGCACGGTTCTTTTGTTCTGAGCAAGCTCACTGTTCTGGCCCTATAGGAAACACAGTAGAGTAGAAGAGTGCTCTTTTCTCAAAAGCAGAGTGTGTTTCATGTAAGGCGAGCTAGCATTTGTTTCCCAGTCCTAAATTGAGTTGAATCACATGCAGTTTCTGGTCCTACGAGCAAGAGTTGTTTTCTGGTAAGGAAAGTCTGTATTGCGCTCCCATTGCCATACACAGTGCAAATAGCACTCGTTTCTGATCCCAGGAAATACAGCACATTGGACTGAAGAGGAGCTACTGTTCTTGTCAGTTTCCTAAGCAGAGTTGAACTAGATATGGTCCGTGTGTGTAGGATGCACAGTTATTTTGTTCTGAGCAAGCTCACTGTTAGAACCCCATAGGAAACACAGTAGAGTAGAAGAGTGCTCTTTTCTCAAAAGCAGAGTGTGTTTCATGTAAGGCGAGCTAGCATTTGTTTCCCAGTCCTAAATTGAGTTGAATCACATGCAGTTTGTGGTCCTACGAGCAAGAGCTGTTTTCTGGTAAGGAAAGTCACTATTTTGCTCCCATTGCCATCCACAGTGCAAATAGCCCCCCCGTCTGTTACCAGCAAGTACAGTGTATTGGACGGAAAGGAGCTACTGTCCTTGTCAGTTTCCTAAGCAGAGTTGAACTAGATATGGTCCGTGTGTGTAGGACGCACAGTTCTTTTGTTCTGAGCAAGCTCACTGTTTGGAGCCCACAGTAAACACAGTAGAGTAGAAGAGTGCTCTTTTCTCTAAAGCAGAGTGTGTTTCTTGTAAGGCGAGCTAGCGTTTGCTTCCCAGTCCTAAATGGAGTGGAATCACATGTAGTTTCTGGTCCTACGAGCAAGAGTTGTTTTCTGGTAAAGAAAGTCACTATTGCGCTCTCATTGCCATACACAGTGCAAATAGCACTTGCGTGTGTTCCCAGCAAGTACAGTGTATGGAACTGAAGAGGAGCTCCTGTTCTTGTCAGGTTCCTAAGCAGAGTTGAACTAGATATGGCCCGTGTGTAGGAAGCACAGTTCTTTTGTTCTGAGCAAGCTCACTGTTCTGGCCCTATAGGAAACAAAGTAGAGTAGAAGAGTGCTCTTTTCTCTAAAGCAGAGTGTGTTTCTTGTAAGGCGAGCTAGCATTTGTTTCCCAGTCCTAAATGGAGTTGAATCACATGCAGTTTCTGGTCCTATGAGCAAGAGTTGTTTTATGGTAAGAAGAGTCACTATTGCGCTGCCATTGCCATACACAGGACAAATAGCACTGGCGTCTGTTAGCAGCAAGTACAGTGTATTGGACTGAAGAGTATCTACTGTTCTTGTCAGGTTCCTAAGCAGAATTGAACTAGTTATAGCCGTGTGTGTAGGAAGCACAGTCCTTTTGTTCTGAGCAAGCTCACTGTTCAGACCCAAAAGGAAACACAGTAGAGTAGAAGAGTGCTCTTTTGTCAAAAGCAGAGTGTGTTTCTTGTAAGGCGAGCTAGCGTTTGTTTCCCAGTCCTAAATGGAGTTGAGTCACATGCAGTTTTTTGTCCTACGAGTAAGAGTTGTTTTCTGGTAAGACGAGTCACTATTGTGCTCCAACTGCAATACACAGTGCAAATAGCACTCGCGTCTGTTCCCCGAAAGTACAGTGTCTTGGACTGAAGAGGAGCTACTGTTCTTCACAGTTTCCTAAGCAGAGTTGAGCAAGATATGGCCGGTGTGTGTAGGAAGCACAGTTCTTTTGTTCTGAGCAAGCTCACTGTTCAGACCCCATAGGAAGCACAGTAGAGTAGAAGAGTGCTCTTTTCTCAAAAGCAGAGTGTGTTTCATGTAAGGCGAGCTAGCATTTGTATCCCAGTCCTAAATGGAGTTGAATCACATGCAGATTCTGGTTCTATGAGCAATACTTGTTTTCTGGTAAGGAAAGTCACTATTGCGCTCCCATTGCCATACACAGTGCAAATAGCACTCGCGTCAGTTCCCAGCAAGTACAGTGTTTCGGACTGAAGAGGAGCTACTGTTCTTGTCAGTTTCCTAAGCAGAGTTGAACTAATTATGGCCCGTGTGTAGGAAGCACAGTTCTTTTGTTCTGACCAAGCTCACTGTTATGGCCATATAGGAAACACAGTAGAGTAGAAGAGTGCTCTTTTCTCTAAAGCAGAGTGTGTTTCTTGTAAGGCGAGCTAGCGTTTGTTTCTCAGTCCTAAATGGAGTTGAATCACATGCAATTTCTAGTCCTACGAGCAAGAGTTGTTTTATGGTAAGAAGAGTCACTATTGCGCTGCCATTGCCATACACAGGACAAATAGCACTGGCGTCTGTTCCCAGCAAGTACAGTTTATTGGATTGAAGAGGATTTACTGTTCTTGTCAGGTTCCTAAGCAGAATTGAACTAGATATGGCCGTGTGTGTAGGAAGCACAGTTCTTTTGTTCTGAGCAAGCTCACTGTTCGGACACCATAGGAAACACAGTAGAGTAGAAGAGTGCTCTTTTCTCAAAAGCAGAGTGTGTTTCTTGTAAGGCGAGCTAGCGTTTGTTTCCCAGTCCTAAATGGAGTTGAATCACATGCAGTTTCTGGTCCTAAGAGCAAGAGTTGTTTTCTGGTAAGGAAAGTCACTATTGTGCTCCCCTTGCCATACACAGTGCAAATAGCTCCCGCGTCTGTTCCCAGCAAGTACAGTGTATCGGACTGAAGAGGAGCTACTGTTCTTGTCAGTTTCCTAAGCAGAGTTAAACATGATATGGCCCGTGTGTGTAGGAAGCACAGTTCATATGTTCTGAGCAAGCTCACTGTTCTGGCCCTATAGGAAACACAGTAGAGTAGAAGCGTGCTCTTTTCTCAAAAGCAGAGTGTGTTTTTGTAAGGCATGCTAGCGTTTGTTTCCTAGTCCTAAATGGAGTTGAATCCCATGCAGTTTCTGGTCCTACGAACAAGAGTTGTTTTCCGGTAAGGAAAGTCTCTATTGCGCTCCCATTGCCCTACACAAGGCAAATAACACTTGCGTCTTTTCCCAGCAAGTACGGTGTATCGGACTGAAGAGGAGCTACTGTTCTTGTCAGTTTCCTAAGCAGAGTTGAACTAGATATGGCCCGTGTGTAGGAAGCACAGTTCTTTTGTTCTGAGCAAGCTCACTGTTCTGGCCCTATAGGAAACAAAGTAGAGTAGAAGAGTGCTCTTTCCACAAAAGCAGAGTGTGTTTCTTGTAAGGTGAGCTAGCTTTTGTTTCCCAGTCCTAAATGGAGTTGAATCACATGCAGTTTCTGGTCCTACGAGTAAAGTTGTTTTATAGTAAGAAGAGTCACTATTGCGCTGCCATTGCCATACACAGGACAAATAGCACTGGCGTCTATTCCCAGCAAGTACAGTGTATTGGACTGAAGAGGATCTACTGTTCTTGTCAGGTTCCTAAGCAGAATTGAACTAGATATGGTTGTCTATGTAGGAAGCACAGTTCTTTTGTTCTGAGCAGGCTCACTGTTCGGACCCCATAGGAAACACAGTAGAGTAGAATATTGCTCTTTTCTCAAAAGCAGAGTGTGATTCTTGTAAGGGGAGCTAGCGTTTGTTTCCCAGTCCTAAATGGAGTTGAGTCACATGCAGTTTCTGGTCCTATGAGCAAGAGTTGTTTTCTGGTAAGGAAAGTCACTATTGCGCTCCCCTTGCCATACACAGTGCAAAAGGCTCTTGCGTCTGTTCCCAGCAAGTACAGTGTATTGGACTGAAGAGGAACTACTGTTCTTGTCAGTTTCCTAAGCAGAGTTGAACACGGTATGGCCCTTGTGTGTAGGAAGCACAGTTCTTATGTTCTGAGCAAGCTCCCTCTAGCCCTATAGGAAACACAGTAGAGTAGAAGCGTGCTCTTTTCTCAAAAGCAGAGTGTGTTTTTGTAAGGCGAGCTAGCGTTTGTTTCCTAGTTAAATGGATTTGAATCACATGCAGTTTCTGGTCCTACGAGCAAGAGTTGTTTTCTGGTAAGAAGAGTCACTATTGCGCTGCCATTGCCATAGCACTGGCGTCTGTTCCCAGCAAGTACAGTGTATTGGACTGAAGAGGATATACTGTTCTTGTCAGGTTCCTAAGCAGACTTGAACTAGATATGGCCGTGTGAGTAGGAAGTACAGTTTTTTTGTTCTGAGCAAGCTCACTGTTCGGAACACATAGGAAACACAGTAGAGTAGAAGAGTGCTCTTTTCTCAAAAGTAGAGTGTGTTTCATGTAAGGCGATTTAGCGTTTGTTTCCCAGTCCTAAATGGAGTTGAGTCACATGCAGTTTTTTGTCCTACGAGCAAGAGTTGTTTTCTGGTAAGACAAGTCACTATTGTGCTCCAATGCCATACACAGTGCAAATAGCACTCGCGTCTGTTCCCCGCAAGTACAGTGTATTGGACTGAAGAGGATCTAGTGTTCTTGTCAGTTTCCTAAGCAGAGTTGAACTAGAAATGGCCCGTGTGTGTAGGAATCACAGTTCTTTTGTTCTGAGCAAGCTCACTGTTCAGACACCATAGGAAGCACAGTAGAGTAGAAGAGTGCTCTTTTCTCAAAAGCAGAGTGTGTTTCTTGTAAGGCGAGCTAGCGTTTGTTTGCCAGTTCTAAATGGAGTTGAATCACATACAGTTTCTGGTCCTATGAGCAAGAGTTGTTTACTGGTAAGGAAATTCACTATTGCGCTCCCCTTGCCATACACATTGCAAATAGCTCTC
Organism: Peromyscus eremicus; assembly: GCF_949786415.1. Taxonomy (NCBI): domain Eukaryota; kingdom Metazoa; phylum Chordata; class Mammalia; order Rodentia; family Cricetidae; genus Peromyscus; species Peromyscus eremicus. The sequence goes on along the minus strand of NW_026737538.1, from coordinate 5,478 downwards.
GCGTCTGTTCCCAGCAAGTACAGTGTATCAGACTGAAGAGGAGCTACTGTTCTTGTCAGTTTCCTAAGCAGAGTTGAACTAGATATGACCCGTGTTTGTAGGAAGCACAGTTCTTATGTTCTGAGCAAGTTCACTCCTCTGGTCCTATAGGAATCACAGTAGAGTAGAAGAGTGCTCTTTTCTCAAAAGCAGAGTGTGTTTTTGTAAGGCGAGCTAGCGTTTGTTTCCTAGTCCTAAATGGAGTTGAATCACATGCAGTTTCTGGTCCTATGAACAAGAGTTGCTTTCTGTTAAGGAAAGTCACTATTGCACTCCCATTGCCCTTCACAAGGCATATAGCACTCGCGTCTTTTCCCAGCAAGTACAGTGTATTGGACTGAATAGGAGCTACTCTTCTTGTCAGTTTACTAAGCAGAGTTGAACTAGATATGGTCCGTGTGTGTAGGAAGCACAGTTATTTTGTTCTGAGCAAGCTCACTGTTTGGACCCCATAGGAAACACAGTAGAGTAGAAGAGTGCTCTTTTCGCAAAAGCAGAGTGTGTTTCTTGTAAAGCGAGCTAGAGTTTGTTTCTCAGTCCTAAATGGAGTTGAATCACATGCAGTTTCTGGTCCTACGAGCAAGAGTTGTTTTCTGGTAAGAAGAGTCACTATTGCGCTGCCATTGCCATAGCACTGGCGTCTGTTCCCAGCAAGTACAGTGTATTGGACTGAAGAGGATATACTGTTCTTGTCAGGTTCCTAAGCAGACTTGAACTAGATATGGCCGTGTGAGTAGGAAGTACAGTTTTTTTGTTCTGAGCAAGCTCACTGTTCGGAACACATAGGAAACACAGTAGAGTAGAAGAGTGCTCTTTTCTCAAAAGCAGAGTGTGTTTCATGTAAGGCGAGCTAGCGTTTGTTTCCCAGTCCTAAATGGAGTTGAGTCACATGCAGTTTTTTGTACTACGAGCAAGAGTTGTTTTCTGGTAAGGAAAGTCACTATTGTGCTCCAATGCCATACACAGTGCAAATAGCACTCGTGTCTGTTCCCCGCAAGTACAGTGTATTGGACTGAAGAGGAGCTACTGTTCTTGTTGGTTTCCTAAGCAGAGTTGAACTAGATATGGCCGTGTGTGTAGGAAGCACAGTTCTTTTGTTCTGAGCAAGCTCAATCTTCGGACCCGATATGAAACACAATAGAGTAGAAGAGTGCTCTTTTCTCAAATGCAGAGTGTGTTTCATGTAAGGCGAGCTAGCATTTGTTTCCCAGTCCTAAATGGAGTTGAATCACATGCAGTTTCTGGTCCTACGAGCAAGAGTTGTTTTATGGTAAGAAGAGTCACTATTGCGCTGCCATTGCCATACACAGGACAAATAGCACCGGCGTCTATTCCCAGCAAGTACAGTGTATTGGACTGAAGAGGATCTACTGTTCTTGTCAGGTTACTAAGCAGACTTGAACTAGATATGGTCGGTGTGTGTAGGAAGCACAGTTCTTTTGTTCTGAGCAAGCTCACTGTTTGGACCCCATAGGAAACACAGTAGAGTACAAGAGTGCTCTTTTCTCTAAAGCAGAGTGTGTTTCTTGTAAGGCAAGCTACCGTTTGTTTCCAAGTCCTAAATGGAGTGGAATCACATGCAGTTTCTGGTCCTACGAGCAAGAGTTGTTTTCTGGTAAAGAAAGTCACTATTGGGCTCCCATTGCCATATACAGTGCAAATAGCACTCCCGTCTGTTCCCAGAAAGTACAGTGTATTGGACTGAAGAGGAGCTACTGTTCTTCTCAGTTTCCTAAGCAGAGTTGAACTAGATATGGCCCGTGTGTGTAGGAAGCACAGTTCTTTTTTTCTGAGCAAGCTCATTGTTCTGACCCTATAGGAAACACAGTAGAGTAGAATAGTGCTCTTTTCTCAAAAGCAGAGTGTGTTTCTTGTAAAGCGAGCTAGAGTTTGTTTCCCAGTCCTAAATGGAGTTGAATCACATGCAGTTTCTGGTCCTACGAGCAAGAGTTGTTTTCTGGTAAGAAGAGTCACTATTGCGCTGCCATTGCCATACACAGGACAAATAGCACTGGCGTCTGTTCCCAGCAAGTACAGTGTATTGGACTGAAGAGGATATACTGTTCTTGTCAGGTTCCTAAGCAGACTTGAACTAGATATGGCCGTGTGAGTAGGAAGTACAGTTTTTTTGTTCTGAGCAAGCTCACTGTTCGGAACACATAGGAAAAACAGTAGAGTAGAAGAGTGCTCTTTTCTCAAAAGCAGAGTGTGTTTCATGTAAGGCGACCTAGCATTTGTTTCCCACTCCTAAGTGGAGTTGAATCACATGCAGTTTCTGGTCCTACGATCAAGAGTTGTTTTCTGGTAAGGAAAGTCACTATTGCGCTCCCATTGCCGTACACAGTACAAATAGCACTCGCGTCTGTTCCCAGCAAGTACAGTGTATCGGACTGAAGAGGAGCTACTGTTCTTGTTGGTTTCCTAAGCAGAGTTGAACTAGATATGGCCCGTGTGTGTAGGAAGCACAGTTATTTTGTTCTGTGCAAACTTACTTTTCGGACCGCATAGGAAACACAGTAGAGTAGAAGAGTATTCTTTTCTCAAAAGCAGAGTGTGTTTCATGTATGCGAGCTAGCATTTGTTTCCCAGTCCTAAATGGAGTTGAATCACATGCAGTTTCTGGTCCTACGAGCAAGAGTTGTTTTCTGATAAGGAAAGTAACTATTGTGCTCCCATTGCCATACACAGTGCAAATAGCACTCGCGTCTTTTCCCAGCAAGTACAGTGTATTGGACTGAATAGGAGCTACTGTTCTTGTCAGTTTCCTAAGCAGAGTTGAACTAGATATGGGCCGTGTGTTTAGGAAGCACAGTTCTTTTGTTCTGAGCAAGCTCACTGTTTCGACCCCTGGAAACACAGTAGCGTAGAAGAGTGCTCTTTTCTCTAAAGCACAGTGTGTTTCTTGTAAGGCAAGCCACCGTTTGTTTTCCAGTCCTAAATGGAGTGGAATCACATGCAGTTTCTGGTCCTACAAGCAAGAGTTGTTTTCTGGTAAGGAAAGTCACTATTGCGCTCCCATTGCCATACACAGTGCAAATAGCCCTCCCGTCTGTTCCCAGCAAGTACAGTGTATTGGACTGAAGAGGAGCTACTGTTCTTCTCAGTTTCCAAAGCAGAGTTGAACTAGATATGGCCCGTGTGTGTAGGAAGCACAGTTTTTTTTTTTCCGAGCAAGCTCACTGTTCTGGCCCTATAGGAAACACAGTAGAGTAGAAGAGTGCTCTTTTCTCAAAAGCAGAGTGTGTTTCTTGTAAAGCGAGCTAGAGTTTGTTTCCCAGTCCTAAATGGAGTTGAATCACATGCAGTTTCTGGTCCTACGAGCAAGAGTTGTTTTCTGGTAAGAAGAGTCACTATTGCGCTGCCATTGCCATACACAGGACAAATAGCACTGGCGTCTGTTCCCAGCAAGTACAGTGTATTGGACTGAAGAGGATATACTGTTCTTGTCAGGTTCCTAAGCAGACTTGAACTAGATATGGCCGTGTGAGAAGGAAGTACAGTTTTTTTGTTCTGAGCAATCTCACTGTTCGGAACACATAGGAAACACAGTAGAGTAGAAGAGTGCTCTTTTCTCAAAAGCAGAGTGTGTTTCATGTAAGGCGAGCTAGCGTTTGTTTCCCAATCCTAAATGGAGTTGAGTCACATGCAGTTTTGTGTCCTACGAGCAAGAGTTGTTTTATGTTAAGACAAGTCACTATTGTGCTCCAATGCCATACACAGTGCAAATAGCACTCACGTCTGTTCCCTGCAAGTACAGTGTATTGGACTGAAGAGGAGCTACTGTTCTTGTTGGTTTCCTAAGCAGAGTTGAACTAGATATGGCCCGTGTGTGTAGGAAGCACAGTTCTTTTGTTCTGAGCAAGCTCACTGTTCGGACCCGATAGGAAACACGATAGAGTAGAAGAGTGCTATTTTCTCAAATGCAGAGTGTGTTTCATGTAAGGCGAGCTAGCATTTGTTTCCCAGTCCTAAATGGAGTTGAATCACATGCAGTTTCTGGTCCTACGAGCAAGAGTTGTTTTCTGGTAAGAAGAGTCACAATTGCGTTGCCATTGCCATACACAGGAATAATAGCACTGGTGTCTGTTCCCAGCACGTACAGTGTATTGGACTGTAGAGGATCTACTGTTCTTGTCAGGTCCCTAAGCAGAATTGAACTAGATATGGCCCGTGTGTAGGAAGCACAGTTCTTTTGTTCTGAGCAAGCTCACGGTTCGGACCCCAGAGGAAACACAGTAGAGTAGAAGAGTGCTCTTTTCTCAAAAGCAGAGTGTGTTTCTTGGAAGGCGAGCTAGTGTTTGTTTCCCAGTCCTAAATGGAGTTGAGTCACATGCAGTTTTTTGTCCTAGGAGCAAGAGTTGTTTTCTGGTAAGACGAGTCACTATTGCGCTCCCATTGCCATACACAGTGCAAATAGCACTCGCGTCTGTTCCCCGCAAGTACAGTGTATTCGACAGAAGAGGAGCTACTGTTCTTGTCAGTTTCCTAAGCAGAGTTGAAATAGATATGGCCCGTGTGTGTAGGAAGCACAGTTCTTTTGTTCTGAGCAAGCTCACTGTTTGGACCCCATAGGAAACACAGTAGAGTAGAAGAGTGCTCTTTTCTCTAAAGCAGAGTGTTTTTCTTGTAAGGCGAGCAACGGTTTGATTCCCAGTCCTAAATGGAGTGGAGTCACATGCAATTTCTGGTCCTACGAGCAAGAGTTGTTTTCTGGTAAGGAAAGTCACTATTGCGCTCCCATTGCCATACACAGTGCAAATAGCCTTCCCGTCTGTTCCCAGCAAGTGCAGTGTATTGGATTGAAAAGGAGCTACTGTTCTTCTCAGTTTCCTAAGCAGAGTTGAACTAGACATGGCCCGTGTGTGTAGGAAGTACAGTTCTTTTTTTCTGAGCAAGCTCACTGTTCTGGCCAGATAAGAAACACAGTAGAGTAGAAGAGTGCTCTTTTCTCAAAAGCAGAGTGTGATTCTTGTAAAGCGAGCTAGAGTTTGTTTCCCAGTCCTAAATGGAGTTGAATCACATGCAATTTCTGGTCCTACGAGCAAGAGTTGTTTTCTGGTAAGAAGAGTCACTATTGCGCTGCCATTGCCATACACAGGACAAATAGCACTGGCGTCTGTTCCCAGCAAGTACAGTGTATTGGACTGAAGAGGATCTACTGTTCTTGTCAGGTTCCTACGCAGACTTGAACTAGATATGGTCTGTGTGTGTAGGAAGCACAGTTCTTTTGTTCTGAGCAAGCTCACTGTTTGGACTTCATAGGAAACACAGTAGAGTAGAAGAGTGCTCTTTTCTCTAAAGCAGAGTGTGTTTCTTGTAAGGCGAGCTACTGTTTGTTTTCCAGTCCTAAATGGAGTGGATTCACATGCAGTTTCTGGTCCTACGAGCAAGAGTTGTTTTCTGGTAAGGAAAGTCACTATTGGGCTCCCATTGCCATAC
>NW_026737537.1:0-38000 GCF_949786415.1 Peromyscus eremicus | reverse complement strand
TCCTAAGCAGAGTTGAACTAGATATGGCCCGTGTGTGTAGGAAGCACAGTTCTTTTGTTCTGAGCAAGCTCACTGTTCGGACCACATAGGAAACACAGAAGAGTAGAAGAGTGCTCTTTTCTCAAAAGCAGAGTGTGTTTCTTGTAAGGCGAGCTAGTGTTTGTTTCCCAGTCCTAAATGGAGTTGAATCCCATGCAGTTTATGGTCCTACGAGCAAGAGGTTTTTTCTGGTTAAAAAAAGTCACTATTGCGCTCCGATTGCCATATAGAGTGTAAATAGCACTCGCGTCTGTTTCCAGCAAGTACAGTGTATTGGACTGAAGCGGAGCTACTGTTCTTGTCAGTTTCCTAAGCAGAGTTGAACTAGATATGGCCCCTGTGTGTAGAAAGCACAGTTCTTTTTTTCTGAGCAAGCTCACTGTTCGGACCCCATAGGAAACACAGTCGAGTAGAAGAGTGCTCTTTTCTCAAAAGCAGAGTGTGTTTCTTGTAAGGCAAGCTAGCGTTTGTTTCCCAGTCCTAAATGGAGTTGAAACACATGCAGTTTATTGTCCTACGAGCAAGAGTTGTTTTCTTGTAAGAAGAGTCACTATTGCGCTCCCATTGTCATACACAGGGCAAATAGCATTGGCGTCTGTTCCCAGCATGTACAGTGTATTGGACTGAAGAGGAGCTACTGTTCTTGTCACTTTCCTAAGCAGAGTTGAACTAGATATGTCCCGTGTGTGTAGGAAGCACAGTTCTTTTGTTCTGAGTAAGCTCAATGTTCGGACCCCATATGAACCACAGTAGAACAGAAGACAACTCTTTTCTCAAAAGCAGAGTGTGTTTCTTGTAAGGCGAGCTAGCGTTTGTTTCCCAGTACTAAATGGAGTTGAATCGCATGCAGTTTTTGGTCCTACGAGCAAGAGTTGTTTTCTCGTAATCAAAGTCACTATTGCGCTCCCATTGCCATACACAGTGCAAATAGCACTCGCGTCTGTTCCCAGCAAGTACAGTGTATTGGACTGAAGAGGAGCTACTGTTCTTGTCAGTTTCCTAAGCAGAGTTGAACTAGATATGGCCCATGTGTGTAGGAAGCCCAGTTCTTTTGTTCTGAGCAAGCTCAATGTTCGGACCCCATGTGAACCACAGTAGAATAGAAGACTGCTCTTTTCTCAAAAGCAGAGTGTGTTTCTTGTAAGGCGAGCTAGCGTTTGTTTCCCAGTCCTAAATGGAGTTGAATCACATGCAGTTTTTGGTCCTACGAGCAAGAGTTGTTTTCTGGTAAGGAAAGTCACTATTGCGCTCCCTTTGCCATACACAGTGCAAATAGCACTCACATCTGTTCACAGCAAGTACAGTGTATTGGACTGAAGAGGAGCTACTGTTCTTTTCAGTTTCCTAAGCAGAGTTGAACTAGATATGGCCCATGTGTGTAGGAAGCACATTTCTTTTGTTCTGAGCAAGCTCACTGTTCGGACATCATAGGAAACACAGTAGAGTAGAAGAGTGCTCTTTTCTCAAAAGCAGAGTGTGTTTCTTGTAAGGCGAGCTAGCGTTTGTTTCCTAGTCCTAAATGGAGTTGAATCACATGCAGTTTCTTGTCCTACGAGCAAGAGTTGTTTTCTGGTAAAAAGAGACACTGTTGTGCTCCCATTTTCATACACAGGGGAAATAGCACTGGCGTCTGTTCCCAGCATGTACAGTATATTGGACTGAAGAGGATCTACTGTTATTGTCAGTTTCCTAAGCAGAATTGAACTAGATATGGCCGTATTTGTAGGAAGCACAGTAATTTTGTTCTGAGCAAACTCACTGTTTTGGCCCTATAGGAAACACAGGAGAGTAGAAGACTGCTCTTTTCTCAAAAGCAGAGTGTGTTTCTTGTAAGGAGAGCTAGCGTTTGTTTCCCAGTCCTAAATGGAGTTGAATCACATGCAGTTTTTGGTACTACGAGCAAGAGTTGTTTTCTGGCAAGGAAAGTAACTATTGGGCTCCCATTTCCATACACAGTGCAAAGAGCACTCGCATCTGTTTTCAGGATGTACAGTGTATTGGACTGAAGCGGAGCTACTGTTCTTGTCAGTTTCTTAAGCAGAGTTGAACTAGATATGGCCCCTGTGTGTAGGAAGCACAGTTCTTTTGTTCTGAGCAAGCTCAATGTTCGGACCACATAGGAAACAGAGAAGAGTAGAAGAGTGCTCTTTTCTCAAAAGCAGAGTGTGTTTCTTGTAAGGCGAGCTAGTGTTTGTTCCCCAGTCAGAAATGGAGTTGAATCCCATGCAGTTTTTGTTCCTATGAGGAAGAGGTGTTTTCTGATAAGAAGAGTCACTATTGCGCTCCTATTTCTATACACAGTACAAATAGGACTCTCGTCTGTTCCCAGCTAGTACAGTGTATTGGACTGAAGAGGAGCTACCGTTCTGGTCAGTTTCCTAAGCAAAGTTGAACTAGATATGGCCCGTGTGTGTAGGAAGCACAGTACTTTTGTTCTGAGCAAGCTCACTGTTCGGACCCCATAGGAAACACAGTAGAGCAGAAGAGTGCTCTTTTCTCAAAAGCAGAGTGTGTTTCTTGTAAGGCGAGCTAACGTTTGTTTCCCAGTACTAAATGGAGTTGAATCACATCCTGTTTTTGGTCCTACGACCAAGAATTTTTTTCTGGTAAGGAAAGTCACTATTGCGCTCCCATTTTCAGACACAGGGCAAATAGCACTGGCGTCTGTTCCCAGCATGTACAGTGTATTGGACTGAAGAGGATCTACTGTTCTTGTCAGTTTCCTATGCAGAATTGAACTAGATATGGCCATATTTGTAGGAAGCACAGTTCTTTTGTTCTGAGCAAACTCACTGTTCTGGCCCTATAGGAAACAAGTAGAGTAGAAGAGTGCTGTTTTCTCAAAAGCAGAGTGTGTTTCTTGTAAGGCGAGCTAGCGTTTGTTTCCCAGTCCTAAATGGAGTTGAATCCCATGCAGTTTCTGGTCCTACCAGCAAGAGTTGATTTCTGGTAAGGAAAGTCACTATTGCGCTCCCATTTCCATACACAGTGCAAATAGCACTCGCATCTATTCCCAGCAAGTACAGTGTATTGGACTGAAGCGGAGCTACTGTTCTTGTCAGTTTCCTAAGCAGAGTTGAACTAGATATGGCCCCTGTGTGTAGAAAGCACAGTTCTTTTTTTCTGAGCAAGCTCACTGTTCAGATACCATAGGAAAAACAGTCGAGTAGAAGAGTGCTCTTTTCTCAAAAGCAGAGTGTGTTTCTTGTAAGGTGAGCTAGTGTTTGTTTCCCAGTCCTAAATGGAGTTGAAACACATGCAGTTTATTGTCCTACGAGCAAGAGTTGTTTTCTGGTAAGGAAAGTCACTATTGCGCTCCCATTCCATACACAGTTCAAATAGCACTCGTGTCTGCTCCCAGCAAGTACAGTGTATTGGACTGAAGAGGAGCTACTGTTCTTGTCAGTTTCCTAAGCAGAGTTGAACTAGATATGGCCCGTGTGTGTAGGAAACACAGTTCTTTTGTTCTGAGCAAGCTCAGTGTTCGGACCCCATATGAACCACAGTAGAATAGAAGACTGCTCTTTTCTCAAAAGCAGAGTGTGTTTCTTGTAAGGCGAGCTAGCGTTTGTTTCCCAGTCCTAAATGGAGTTGAATCACATGCAGTTTTTGGTCCTACGAGCAAGAGTTGTTTTCTGGTAAGGAAAGTCACTATTGCGCTCCCTTGGTAATACACAGTGCAAATAGCACTCGCGTCTGTTGCCAGCAAGTACAGTGTATTGAACTGAAGAGGAGCTACTGTTCTTGTCACTTTCCTAAGCAGAGTTGAATTAGATATGGCCTATGTGTGTAGGAAGCACAGTTCTTTTGTTCTCAGCAAGCTCACTGTTCGGACACCATATGAACCACAGTGAAATAGAAGACTACTCTTTTCTCAAAAGCAGAGTGTGTTTCTTGTAAGGCGAGCTAGCGTTTGTTTCCCAGTCCTAAATGGAGTTGAATCCCATGCAGTTTTTGGTCCTACGAGCAAGAGTTGTTTACTCGTAAGCAAAGTCACTATTGCGCTCCCATTGCCATACACAGTGCAAATAGCACTCGCGTCTGTTCCCAGCAAGTACAGTGTATTGGACTGATGAGGAGCTACTGTTCTTGTCAGTTTCCTAAGCAGAGTTGAACTAGATATGTCCCGTGTGTGTAGGAAGCACAGTTCTTTTGTTCTGAGTAAGCTCAATGTTCGGACCCCATATGAACCACAGTAGAACAGAAGAGTGCTCTTTTCTCAAAAGAAGAGTGTGTTTCTTGTAAGGCGAGCTAGCGTTTGTTTCCCAGTCCTAAATGGAGTTGAATCACATGCAGTTTTTGGTCCTACGAGCATAAGTTGTTTTCTCGTAATCAAAGTCACTATTGCGCTCCCATTGCCATACACAGTGCAAATAGCACTCGCGTCTGTTCACAGCAAGTACAGTGTATTGGACTGAAGAGGAGCTACCGTTCTTGTCAGTTTCCTAAGCAGAGTTGAACTAGATATGGCCCATGTGTGTAGGAAGCCCAGTCCTTTTGTTCTGAGCAAGCTCAATGTTCGGACCCCATATGAACCACAGTAGAATAGAAGACTGCTCTTTTCTCAAAAGCAGAGTGTGTTTCTTGTAAGGCGAGCTAGCGTTTGTTTCACAGTCCTAATGGAGTTGAATCACATGCAGTTTTTGGTCCTACGAGCAAGAGTTGTTTTCTGGTAAGGAAAGTCACTATTGCGCTCTCTTTGCCATACACAGTGCAAATAGCACTCGCGTCTGTTCACAGCAAGTACAGTGTATTGGACTGAAGAGGAGCTACTGTTCTTGTCAGTTTCCTAAGCAGAGTTGAACTGGACATGGTCCATGTGTGTAGGAAGCACATTTCTTTTGTTCTGAGCAAGCTCACTGTTCGGACACCATAGGAAACACAGTAGAGTAGAAGAGTGCTCTTTTCTCAAAAGCAGAGTGTGTTTCTTGTAAGGCGAGCTAGCATTTGTTTCCCAGTCCTAAATGGAGTTGAATCACATGCAGTTTCTTGTCCTACTAGTAAGAGTTGTTTTCTGGTAAAAAGAGTCACTGTTGCGCTCCCATTGTCATACACAGGGCAAATAGCACTGGCGTCTGTTCCCAGCATGTACAGTGTATTGGAATGAAGAGGATCTACGGTTTTTGTCAGTTTCCTAAGCAGAATTGAACTAGATATGGCCGTATTTGTAGGAAGCACAGTAATTTTGTTCTGAACAAACTCACTGTTCTGGCCCTATAGGAAACACAGTAGAGTAGAAGAGTGCTCTTTTCTCAAAAGCAGAGTGTGTTCTTGTAATGCGTGCTAGTGTTTTTTTCCCAGTCAGAAATGGAGTTGAATCACATGCAGTTTTTGGTCCAACGAGCAAGAGTTGTTTTCTGGTAAGAAGAGTCACTATTGCGCTTCCATTGTCATACACAGGGCAAATAGCACTGGCGTCTGTTCCCAGCAAGTACAGTGTATTGAACTGAAGAGGAGCTACTGTTCTTGTCAGGTTCCTAAGCAGAGTTGAACTAGATACGGCCCGTGTGTTTAGGAAGCACAGTTCTTTTGTTCTGAGCAAGCTCAATGTTCGGACCCCATATGAACCAGAGTAAAATAGACGACTGTTCTTTTCTCAAAAGCAGAGTGTGTTTCTTGTAAGGCGAGGTAGCGTTTGTTTCCCAGTCCTAAATGGAGTTGAATCACATGCAGTTTTTGGTCCTACGAGCAAGAGCTGTTTTCTCGTAAGCAAAGTCACTATTGCGCTCCCTTTGCCATACACAGTGCAAATAGCCCTCGCGTCTGTTCCCAGCAAGTACAGTGTATTGAACTGAGGAGGAGCTACTGTTCTTGTCAGTTTCCTAAGCAGAGTTGAACTAGATACGGCCCGTGTGTTTAGGAAGCACAGTTCTTTTGTTCTGAGCAAGCTCAATGTTCGGACCCCACATGAACCACAGTAAAATAGAAGACTGTTCTTTTCTCAAAAGCATAGTGTGTTTCTTGTAAGGTGAGCTAGCGTTTGTTTCCCAGTCCAAAATGGAGTTGAATCACATGCAGTTTTTGGTCCTACGAGCAAGAGTTGTTTTCTGGTAAGGAAAGTCACTATTGTGCTCCCTTTGCCATACACAGTCCAAATAGCACTCGCGTCTGTTCCAGCAAGTACAGTGCATTGGACTGAAGAGGAGCTACTGTTCTTGTCAGTTTCCTAAGCAGAGCTGAACTAGATATGGCCCATGTGTGTAGGAAGCACAGTTCTTTTTTTGTGAGCAAGCTCACTGTTCGGACCCCATAGGAAACACAGTAGAGTAGAAGAGTGCTCTTTTCTCAAAAGCAGAGTGTGTTTCTTGTAAGGCGAGCTAGTATTTGTTCCCCAGTCAGAAATGGAGTTCAATCCCATGCAGTTTCTGGTCCTACGAGCAAGAGTTGTTTTCTGATAAGAAGAGTCACTATTGCGCTCCTATTGCCATACACTGTACAAATAGGACTCGCGTCTGTTCCCAGCTAGTACAGTGTATTGGACTGAAGAGGAGCTACCGTTCTTGTCTGTTTCCTAAGCAGAGTTGAACTAGATATGACCCATGTGTGTAGGAAGCACAGTTCTTTTGTTCTGAGCAAGATCAATGTTCGGACCCAATGTGAACCACAGTAGAATAGAAGACTGCTCTTTTCTCAAAAGCAGAGTGTGTTTCATGTAAGGCGAGCTAGCGTTTGTTTCCCAGTCCTAAATGGAGTTGAATCACATGCAGTTTTTGGTCCTACGAGCAATTGTTGTTTTCTGGTAAGGAAAGTCACTATTGTGCTCCCTTTGCCATACACAGTGCAAATAGCACTCGCGTCTGTTCACAGCAAGTACAGTGTATTGGACTGAAGAGGAGCTACTGTTCTTGTCAGTTTCCTAAGCAGAGTTGAACTTGATATGGCCCATGTGTGTAGGAAGCACAGTTCTTTTGATCTGAGCAAGCTCACTGTTCAGACCCCATAGGGAACACAGTAGAGTAGAAGAGTGCTCTTTTATCAAAAGCAGAGTGTGTTTCTTGTAAGGCGAGCTAGCGTTTGTTTCCCAGTCCTAAATGGAGTTGAATCACATGCAGTTTCTTGTCCTACGAGCAAGAGTTGTTTTCTGGTAAGAGGAGTCACTATTATGCTCCCATTGTCATTCACAGGGCAAATAACACTGGCGTCTGTTCCCAGCATGTACACTGTATTGGACTGAAGAGGATCTACTGTTCTTTTCAGTTTCCTAAGCAGAATTGAACTAGATATGGCCGTATTTGTAGGAAGCACAGTAATTTTGTTCTGAGCAAACTCACTGTTCTGGCCCTATAGGAAACACAGTAGTGTAGAAGAGTGCTCTTTTCTCAAAAGCAGAGTGTGTTTCTTGTAAGGAGAGCTAGCGTTTGTTTCCCAGTCCTAAATGGAGTTGAATCACAAGCACTTTTTGGTACTACGAGCAAGAGTTGTTTTCTGGTAAGGAAAGTCACTATTGCGCTCCCATTTCCATACACAGTGCAAATAGCACTCGAATCTGTTCCCAGGAAGTACAGTGTATTGGACTGAAGCGGAGCTACTGTTCTTGTCAGTTTGCTAAGCAGAGTTGAACTAAATATGGCCTCTGTGTGTAGGAAGCACAGTTCTTTTGTTCTGAGCAAGCTCACTGTTCGGACCACATAGCAAACAGAGAAGAGTAGAAGAGTGCTCTTTTCTCAAAAGCAGAGTGTGTTTCTTGTAAGGCAAGCTAGTGTTTGTTCCCCAGTCAGAAATGGAGTTGAATCCCATGCAGTTTTTTTTTCCTACGAGGAAGAGGTGTTTTCTGATAAGAAGAGTCACTATTGCGTTCCTATTTCTATACACAGTACAAATAGGACTCTCGTCTGTTCCCAGCTAGTACAGTGTATTGGACTGAAGAGGAGCTACCGTTCTTGTCAGTTTCCTAAGCAGAGTTGAACTAGATATGGCCCGTGTGTGTAGGAAGCACAGTTCTTTTGTTCTGAGCAAGCTCACTGTTCGGACCCCATAGGAAACACAGTAGAGCAAAAGAGTGCTCTTTTCTCAAAAGAAGAGTGTGTTTCTTGTAAGGCAAGCTAGCGTTTGTTTCCCAGTACTAAATCGAATTGAATCACATCCTGTTTTTGGTCCTACGAGCAAGAGTTGTTTTCTGGTAAGGAAAGTCACTATTGCTCTCCCATTGTCAGACACAGGGCAAATAGCACTGGCTTCTGTTCCCAGCATGTACAGTGTATTGGACTGAAGAGGATCTACTGTTCTTGTCAGTTTTCTAAGCAGAATTGAACTAGATATGGCCGTATTTGTAGGAAGCACAGTTCTTTTGTTCTGAGCAAACTCACTGTTCTGGCCCTATAGGAAACACAGTAGAGTAGAAGAGTGCTCTTTTCTCAAAAGCAGAGTGTGTTTCTTGTAAGGCGAGCTAGCGTTTGTTTCCCAGTCCTAAATGGAGTTGAATCCCATGCAGTTTCTGGTCCTAACAGCAAGAGTTGTTTTCTGGTAAGGAAAGTGACTATTGCGCTCCCATTCCATACACAGTGCAAATAGCACTCGCATCTGTTCCCAGCAAGTACAGTGTATTGGACTGAAGCGGAGCTACTGTTCTTGTCAGTTTCCTAAGCAGAGTTGAACTAGATATGGCCCCTGTGTGTAGAAAGCACAGTTCTTTTTTTCAGAGCAAGCTCACTGTTCGGACACCATAGGAAAAACAGTCGAGTAGAAGAGTGCTCTTTTCTCAAAGCAGAGTGTGTTTCTTGTAAGGCGAGCTAGCGTTTGTTTCCCAGTCCTAAATGGAGTTGAAACACATGCAGTTTATTGTCCTACGAGCAAGAGTTGTTTTCTGGTAAGAAGAGTCACTATTGCGATCCCATTGTCATACACAGGGCAAATAGCACTGGCGTCTGTTCCCAGCATGTACAGTGTATTGGACTGAAGAGGAGCTACTGTTCTTGTCAGTTTCCTAAGCAGAATTGAACTAGATATGGCCGTATTTGTAGGAAGCACAGTAATTTTTTTCTGAGCAAACTCACTGTTCTGGCCTTATAGGAAACACAGTAGAGTAGAAGAGTGCTCTTTTCTCAAAAGCAGAGTGTGTTTCTTGTAAGGAGAGCTAGCATTTGTTTCCCAGTCCTAAATGGATTTGAATCACATGCAGTTTCTGGTCCTACCGGCAAGAGTTGTTTTCTGGTAAGGAAAGTCACTATTGCGCTCCCATTTCCATACACAGTGCAAATAGCACTCGCATCTGTTCCCAGCAAGTACAGTGTATTGGACTTAAGCGGAACTACTGTTCCTGTCAGTTTCCTAAGCAGAGTTGAACTAGATATGGCCCCTGTGTGCAGAAAGCACAGTTCTTTTTTTCTGAGCAAGCACACTGTTCGGACACCATAGGAAAAACAGTCGAGTAGAAGAGTGCTCTTTTCTCAAAAGCAGAGTGTGTTTCTTGTAAGGAGAGCTAGCGTTTGTTTCCCAGTCCTAAATGGAGTTGAAACACATGCAGTTTATTGTCCTACGAGCAAGAGTTGTTTTCTGGTAAGAAGAGTCACTATTGCGATCCCATTGTTATACACAGGGCAAATAGCACTGGCGTCTGTTCCCAGCATGTACAGTGTATTGGACTGAAGAGGAGCTACTGTTCTTGTCAGTTTCCTAAGCAGAGTTGAACTAGATATGTCCCGTGTGTGTAGGAAGCACAGTTCTTTTGTTCTGAGTAAGCTCAAAGTTCGGACCCCATATGAACCACAGTAGAATAGAAGAGTGCTCTTTTCTCAAAAGCAGAGTGTGTTTCTTTTAAGGAGAGCTAGCGTTTGTTTCCCAGTCCTAAATGGAGTTGAATCACATGCAGTTTTTGGTCCTACGAGCCAGAGTTGTTTTCTCGTAATCAAAGTCACTATTGTGCTCCTATTGCCATACACAGTGCAAATAGCACTCGCGTCTGTTCCCAGCAAATACAGTGTATTGGACTGAAGAAGAGCTACTGTTCTTGTCAGTTTCCTAAGCAGAGTTGAACTAGATATGGCCCATGTGTGTAGGAAGCCCAGTTCTTTTGTTCTGAGCAAGCTCAATGTTCGGACCCCATAGAAAACACATTAGAGTAGAAGAGTGCTCTTTTCTCAAAAGCAGAGTGTGTTTCTTGTAATGCGTGCTAGTGTTTGTTTCCCAGTCAGAAATGCAGTTGAATCCCATGCATTTTCTGGTCCAACGAGCAAGAGTTGTTTTCTGGTAAGAAGAGTCACTATTGCGCTCCCATTGTCATACACAGGGCAAATAGCACTGGCGTCTGTCCCCAGCAAGTACAGTGTATTGAACTGAAGAGGAGCTACTGTTCTTGTCAGTTTCCTAAGCAGAGTTGAACTAGATACGGCCCGTGTGTTTAGGAAGCACAGTTTTTTTGTTCTGAGCAAGCTCAATGTTCGGACACCATATGAACCACAGTAAAATAGAAGACTGTTCTTTTCTCAAAAGCATAGTGTGTTTCTTGTAAGGTGAGCTAGCGTTTGTTTCCCAGTCCTAAATGGAGTTGAATCACATGCAGATTTTGGTCCTACGAGCAAGAGTTGTTTTCTGGTAAGGAAAGTCACTATTGTGCTCCCTTTGCCATACACAGTGCAAATAGCACTCGCGTCTGTTCCAGCAAGTACAGTGCATTGGACTGAAGAGGAGCTACTGTTCTTGTCAGTCTCCTAAGCAGAGTTGAACTAGATATGGCCCATGTGTGTAGGAAGCACAGTTCTTTTTTTCTGAGCAAGCTCACTATTCGGATCCCATATGAAACACAGTGGAGTAGAAGAGTGCTCTTTTCTCAAAAGCAGAGTGTGTTTCTTGTAAGGCGAGCTAGCGTTTGTTTCCCAGTCCTAAATGGAGTTGAATCACTTGCATTTCTTGTCCTACGAGCAAGAGTTGTTTTCTGGTAAGAAGGAGCACTATTGCGCTCCCATTGTCATACACAGGGCAAATAGCACTGGCCTCTGTTCCCAGCATGTACAGTGTATTGGACTGAACAGGAGCTACTGTTCTTGTCAGTTTCCTAAGCAGAGTTTAACTAGATATGGCCCGTGTGTAGGAAGCACAGTTCTTTTGTTCTGAGCAAGCTCACTGTTCTGGTCCTATAGGAAACACAGTAGAGTAGAAGAGTGCTCTTTTCTCAAAAGCAGAGTGTGTTTCTTGTAAGGCGAGCTAGTGTTTGTTTCCCAATCCTAAGTGGAGTTGAATCACATGCAGTTTTTGGTCCTACGAGCAAGAGTTGTTTTCTGGTAAGGAAAGTCACTATTGCGCTCTCATTTCCATACACAGTGCAAATAGCACTTGCGTCTGTTCCTAGCAAGTACAGTGTATTGGACTGAAGGGGATCTACTGTTCTTGTCAGTTTCCTAAGCAGAGTTGAACTAGATATGGCCCCTGTGTGTAGGAAGCACAGTTCTTTTGTTCTGAGCAAGCTCACTATTCGGACCCCATAGGAAACACATTAGAGTAGAAGAGTCCTCTTTTCTCAAAAGGAGAGTGTGTTTCTTGTAATGCGTGCTAGTGTTTGTTTCCCAGTCAGAAATGGAGTTGAATCCCATGCATTTTCTGGTCAAACGAGCAAGAGTTGTTTTCTGGTAAGAAGAGTCACTATTGCGCTCCGATTGTCATACACAGGGCAAATAGCACTGGCGTCTCTTCACAGCAAGTACAGTGTATTGAACTGAAGAGGAGCTACTGTTCTTGTCAGTTTCCTAAGCAGAGTTGAACAAGATACGGCCCGTGTGTTTTGTTCTGAGCAAGCTCAATGTTCGGACCCCATATGAACCACAGTAAAATAGAAGACTGTTCTTTTCTCAAAAGCAGAGTGTGTTTCTTGTAAGGCGAGCTAGCGTTTGTTTCCCAGTCCTAAATGCAGTTGAATCACATGCAGTTTTTGGTCCTACGAGCAAGAGCTGTTTTCTCGTAAGCAAAGTCACTATTGTGCTCCCATTGCCATACACAGTGCAAATAGCCCTCGCGTCTGTTCCCAGCAAATACAGTGTATTGAACTGAAGAGGAGCTACTGTTCTTGTCAGTTTCCTAAGCAGAGTTGAACTAGATACGGCCCGTGTGTTTAGGAAGCACAGTTCTTTTGTTCTGAGCAAGCTCAATGTTCGGACCACATATGAACCACAGTAAAATAGAAGACTGTTCTTTTCTCAAAAGCAGAGCATGTTTCTTGTAAGGCAAGCTAGCGTTTGTTTCCCAGTCCTAAATGGAGTTGAATCACATGCAGTTTTTGGTCCTACGAGCAAGAGTTGTTTTCTGGTAAGGAAAGTCACTATTTTGCTCCCTTTGCCATACACAGTGCAAATAGCACTTGCGTCTGTTCCAGCAAATACAGTGTATTGGACTGAAGAGGAGCTACTGTTCTTGTCAGTTTCCTAAGCAGAGTTGAACTAGATATGGCCCATGTGTGTAGGAAGCACAGTTCTTTTGTTCTGAGCAAGCTCACTGTTCGGACCCCATAGGAAACACAGTAGAGTAGAAGAGCGCTCTTTTCTCAAAAGCAGAGTGTGTTTCTTGTAAGGCGAGCTAGCGTTTGTTTCCCAGTCCTAAATGGAGTTGAATCACATGCAGTTTCTTGTCCTACGAGCAAGAGTTGTTTTCTGGTAAGAAGAGGCACTATTGCGCTCCCATTGTCATACACAGGGCAAATAGCACGGGCCTCTGTTCCCAGCATGTACAGTGTATTGTACTGAAGAGGATCTACTGTTCTTGTCAGTTTCCTAAGCAGAATTGAACTAGATATGGCCGTATTTGTAGGAAGCACATTTCTTTTGTTCTGAGCAAGCTCACTGTTCTGGCCCTATAGGAAACACAGTAGAGTAGAAGAGTGCTCTTTTCTCAAAAGCAGAGTGTGTTTCTTGTAAGGAGAGCTAGCGTTTGTTTCCCAGTCCTAAATGGAGTTGAAACCCATGCAGTTTCTGGTCCTACCAGCAAGAGTTGTTTTCTGGTAATAAAGTCACTGTTGCCCTCCCATTGCCATATACAGTGTAAATAGCACTCGCATCTGTTCCCAGCAAGTACAGTGTATTGGACTGAAGCGGAGCTACTGTTCTTGTCAGTTTCCGAAGCAGTTTTGAACTAGATATGGCCGCTGTGTGTAGGAAGCACAGTTCTTTTGTTCTGAGCAAGCTCACTATTCGGACCCCATAGGAAACACAGTAGAGTAGAAGAGTGCTCTTTTCTCAAAAGCAGAGTGTGTTTCTTGTAAGGCGAGCTAGCGTTTGTTTCCCAGTCCTAAATGGAGTTGAAACACATGCAGTTTATTGTCCTACGAGTAAGAGTTGTTTTCTGGTAAGAAGAGTCACTATTGCGCTCCCATTCTCATACACAGGGCAAATAGCACTGGCGTCTGTTCCCAGCATGTAAAGTGTGTTGGACTGAAGAGCATCTACTGTTCTTTTCAGTTTCCTAAGCAGAATTGAACTAGATATGGCCGTATTTGTATGAAGCACAGTTCTTTTGTTCTGAGCAAGCTCACTGTTCTGGTCCTATAGGAAACACAGTAGAGTAGAAGAGTGCTCTTTTCTCAAAAGGAGAGTGTGTTTCTTGTAAGGCGAGCTAGTGTTTGTTTCCCAGTCCTAAGTGGAGTTGAATCACATGCAGTTTTTGGTCCTACGAGCAAGAGTTGTTTTCTGGTAAGGAAAGTCACTATTGTGCTCTCATTTCCATACACAGTGCAAATAGCACTCGCGTCTGTTCCCAGCAAGTACAGTGTATTGGACTGAAGGGGATCTACTGTTCTTGTCAGTTTCCTAAGCAGAGGTGAACTAGATATGGCCCCTGTGTGTAGGAAGCACAGTTCTTTTGTTCTGAGCAAGCTCAATGTTAGGACCCCATAGGAAACACATTAGAGTAGAAGAGTCCTCTTTTCTCAAAAGGAGAGTGTGTTTCTTGTAATGCGTGCTAGTGTTTGTTTCCCAGTCAGAAATGGAGTTGAATCCCATGCATATTCTGGTCCAACGAGCAAGAGTTATTTTCTTGTAAGAAGAGTCACTATTGTGCTCCCATTGTCATACACAGGGCAAATAGCACTGGCATCTGTTCCCAGCAAGTACAGTGTATTGAACTGAAGAGGAGCTACTGTTCTTGTCAGTTTCCTAAGCAGAGTTGAACTAGATACGGCCCGTGTGTTTAGGAAGCACAGTTCTTTTGTTCTGAGAAAGCTCAATGTTCGGACCCCTTATGAACCACAGTAAAATAGAAGACTGTTCTTTTCTCAAAAGCAGAGTGTGTTTCTTGTAAGGCGAGCTAGCGTTTGTTTCCCAGTCCTAAATGGAGTTGAATCACATGCAGTTTTTGGTCCTACGAGCAAGAGCTGTTTTCTCGTAAGCAAAGTCACTATTTTGCTCCCATTGCCATACACAGTGCAAATAGCCCTCGCCTCTGTTGCCAGCAAGTACAGTGTATTGAACTGAAGAGGAGCTACTGTTCTTGTCAGATTCCTAAGCAGAGTTGAACTAGATATGGCCCGTGTGTTTAGGAAGCACAGTTCTTTTGTTCTGAGCAAGCTCAATGTTCGGACCCCTTATGAACCACAGTAAAATAGAAGACTGTTCTTTTCTCAAAAGCAGAGTGTGTTTCTTGTAAGGCGAGCTAGCATTTGTTTCCCAGTCCTAAATGGAGTTGAATCACATGCAGTTTTTGGTCCTACGAGAAAGAGTTGTTTTCTGGTAAAGAAAGTCACTATTGCGCTCCCTTTGCCATACACAGTGCAAATAGCACTCGCGTCTGTTCCAGCAAGTACAGTGCATTGGACTGAAGAGGATCTACTGTTCTTGTCAGTTTCCTAAGCAGAGTTGAACTAGATATGGCCCATGTGTGTAGGAAGCACAGTTCTTTTTTTCTGAGCAAGCTCACTGTTCGGACCCCATAGGAAACACAGTAGAGTAGAAGAGTGCTCTTTTCTCAAAAGCAGAGTGTGTTACTTATAAGGCATGCTAGCGTTTGTTGCCCAGTACTAAATGGAGTTGAATCACATGCAGTTTCTTGTCCTACGAGCAAGAGTTGTTTTCTGGTAAGAAGAGGCACTATTGTGCTCCCATTGTCATACACAGGGCAAATAGCACTGGCCTCTGTTCCCAGCATGTACAGTGTATTGGACTGAAGAGGATCTACTGTTCTTGTCAGTTTCCTAAGCAGAGTTGAACTAGATATGGCCCGTGTGTGTAGGAAGCACAGTTCTTTTGTTCTGAGCAAGCTCACTGTTCGGACCACATAGGAAACACAGTAGAGTAGAAGAGTGCTCTTTTCTAAAAAGCAGAGTGTGTTTCTAATTAGGGAAGCTAGCGTTTATTTCCCAGTTATAAATGAAGTTGAATCACATCCTGTTTTTGGTCCTACGATCAAGAGTTGTTTTCTGGTATGGAAAGTCACTATTGCATTCCCATTGCCATACACAGTGCAAATAGCACTCGCATCTGTTCCCAGCAAGTACAGTGCATTGGACTGAAGAGGAGCTACTGTTCTTGTCAATTTCCTAAGCAGAGTTGAACTAGATATGGCCCCTGTGTGTAGGAAGCACAGTTCTTTTGTTCTGAGCAAGCTCACTGTTCGGGACCCATAGGATACACAGTAGAGTAGAAGAGTGCTCTTTTCTCAAAAGCAAAGTGTGTTTCTTGTAAGGAGAGCTAGCGTTTGTTTCCCAGTACTAATTGGAGTTGAATCACATCCAGTTTCTGGTCCTACGAGCAAGAGTTGTTTTCTGGTAAGAAGAGTCACTATTGCACTCCCATTTTCATATACAGGACAAATAGCACTGGCATCTGTTCCCAGCATGTACAGTGTATTGGACTGAAGAGGATCTACTGTTCTTGTCAGTTTCCTAAGCAGAATTGAACTGGATATGGCCTTATTTGTAGGAAGCACAGTTCTTTTGTTCTGACAAAATCACTGTTCTGGCCCTATAGGAAACACAGTAGAGTTGAAGAGTGCTCTTTTCTGAAAAGCAGAGTGTGTTTCTTGTAAGGCGAGCTAGCGTTTGTTTCCCAGTCCTAAATGGAGTTGAATCACATGCAATTTTTGGTCCTACGAACAAGAGTTGTTTTCTGGTAAGAAAAGTCACTATTGCACTCCCATTGCCATACACAGTGCAAAGAGCACTTGCGTCTGTTCCCAGCAAGTACAGTGTATTGGACTGAAGTGGAGCTACTGTTCTTGTCAGTTTCCTAAGCAGAGTTGAACTAGATATGGCCCGTGTGTGTAGGAAGCACAGTTCTTTTGTTCTGATCAAGTTCACTGTTCGGACCCCATAGGAAACACAGTAGAGTAGAAGAGTGCTCTTTTCTCAAAATCAGACTGTCTATCTTGTAAGGCGAGCTAGCGTTTGTTTCCCAGTACTAAATGGAGTTGAATCACATGCAGTTTTTGGTCCTACGAGCAAGATTTGTTTTCTGGTAAGGAAAGTCACTACTGCGCTCCCTTTGTCATACATAGTGCAAATAGCACTCGCGTTTGTTCCCAGCAAGTACAGTGTATTGGACTGAAGAGGAGCTACTGTTCTTGTCAGTTTCCTAAGCACAGTTGAACTAGATATGGCCCATGTGTGTAGGAAGCACAGTTCTTTTGTTCTGAGCAAGCTCACTATTCGGACCCCATAGGAAACACAGTAGAGTAGAAGAGTGCTCTTTTCTCAAAAGCAGAGTGTGTTTCTTGTAAGGAGAGCTAGCGTTTGTTTCCCAGTCCTAAATGGAGTTGAATCACATGCAGTTTCTTGTCCTACAAGCAAGAGTTGTTTTCTGGTAAGAAGAGTCACTATTGCACTCCCATTGTCATACACAGGGCAAATAGCACTGGCGTCTGTTCCCAGCATATACAGTGTATTGGACTGAAGAGGATCTACTGTTCTTGTCAGTTTCCTAAGCAGAAATGTACTAGATATAGCCGTATTTGTAGGAACCACAGTTCTTTTGTTCTGAGCAAACTCACTGTTCTGGCCCTATAGGAAACACCGTAGAGTAGAAGAGTGCTCTTTTCTCAAAAGCAGAGTGTGTTTCTTGTAAGGCAAGCTAGTGTTTGTTTCCCAGTCAGAAATGGAGTTGAATCCCATGCAGTTTCTGGTACTAGGAGCAAGAGGTGTTTTCTGGTAAGGAAAGTCACTATTGCGCTCCCATTGACATACACAGTGCAAAGAGCACTCGCGTCTGTTCCCAGCAAGTACAGTGTATTGGACTGAATAGGAGCTACTGTTCTTGTCAGTTTCCTAAGCAGAGTTGAACTACATATGGTCCGTGTGTGTAGTAAGCACAGTTCTTTGTTCTGAGCAAGCTCACTGTTCTGGCCCTATAGGAAACACAGTAAAGTAGAAGAGTGCTCTTTTCTCAAAAGCAGAGTGTGTTTCTTGTAAGGCGAGCTAGCATTTGTTTCCCAGTCCTAAACGGAGTTGAATCACATGCAGTTTCTGGTCCTACGAGCAAAAGTTGTTTTCTGGTAAGGAAAGTCACTATTGCGCTCCCATTTCCATACTCAGTGCAAATAGCACTCGCGTCTGTTCCCAACAAGTACAGTGTATTGGACTGAAGAGGAGCTACTGTTCTTCTCACTTTCCTAAGCAGAGTTGAACTAGATATGGCCCATGTGTGTAGGAAGCACAGTTCTTTTGTTCTGAGCAAGCTCACTATTTGGACACCATAGGAAACACATTAGAGTAAAAGAGTGCTCTTTTCTCAAAGGAGAGTGTGTTTCTTGTAACGCGAGCTAGTGTTTGTTTTCCAGTCAGAAATGGAGTTGAATCCCATGCAGTTTCTGGTCCTACGAGCAAGAGTTGTTTTCTGGTAAGAAGAGTCACTATTGCGCTCCCATTGTCATACACAGGGCAAATAGCACTGGTGTCTGTTCCCAGCAAGTACAGTGTATTGGACTGAAGTGGAGCTACTGTTCTTGTTAGTTTCCTAAGCAGAGTTGAACTAGATATGGCCCCTGTGTGTAGGAAGCACAGTTCTTTTGTTCTGAGCAAGCTCACAGTTCGGACCACATAGAAAAGACATTAGAGTAGAAGAGTGCTCTTTTCTCAAAAGCAGAGTGTGTTTCTTATAAGGCGAGCTAGTGTTTGTTTCCCAGTCCTAAATGGAGTTGAATCCCATGCAGTTTCTGGTCCTATGAGCAAGAGTTGTTTTCTGGTAATAAAGTCACTATTGCGCTCCCATTGCCATACATATTGCAAATATCACTCGCATCTGTTCCCAGCAAGTACAGTGTATTGGACTGAGAGGAGCTACTGTTCTTGTCAGTTTCCTAAGCAGAGTTGAACTAGATATGTCCCGTGTGTGTAGGATGCACAGTTCTTTTGTTCTGAGTAAGCTCAATGTTCGGACCCCATATGAACCACAGTAAAACAGTAGACTGCTCTTTTCTCAAAAGCAGAGTGTGTTTCTTGTAAGGCGAGCTAGCGTTTGTTTCCCAGTCCTAAATGGAGTTGAATCACATGCAGTTTTTGGTCCTACGAGCAAGAGTTGTTTTCTCGTAATCAAAGTCACTATTGCGCTCCCATTGCCATACACAGTGCAAATAGCACTCGCGTCTGTTCCCACCAAGTACAGTGTATTGGACTGAAGCGGAGCTACTGTTCTTGTCAGTTTCCTAAGCAGAGTTGAACTAGATATGGCCCCTGTGTGTAGGAAGCACAGTTCTTTTGTTCTGAGCAATCTCACTGTTCGGACCCCATAGGAAACACAGTAGAGTAGAAGAGTGCTCTTTTCTCAAAAGCAGAGTGTGTTTTTCTTGTAAGGCGAGCTAGTGTTTCTTTCCCAGTCAGAAATGGAGTTGAATCCCATGCAGTTTCTGGTCCTATGAGTAAGAGTTGTTTTCTGAAAAGAAGAGTCACTATTGTGCTCCTATTGCCATACACAGGGCAAAGAGCACTCGCGTCTGTTCCCAGCTAGTACAGTGTATTGGACTGAACAGGAGCTACTGTTCTTTTCAGTTTCCTAAGCAGAATTGAACTAGATATGGCAGTATTTGTATGAAGCACAGTTCTTTTGTTCTGAGCAAGCTCACTGTTCTGGCCCTATAGGAAACACAGTAGAGTAGAAGAGTGTTCTTTTCTCAAAAGCAGAGTGTGTTTCTTGTAAGGCGAGCTAGTGTTTGTTCCCCAGTCAGAAATGGAGTTGAATCCCATGCATTTTCTGGTCCTACGAGGAAAAGGTGTTTTCTGATAAGAAGAGTAACTATTGCGCTCCTATTTCCATACACAGTATAAATAGGACTCGCGTCTGTTCCCAGCTAGTACACTGTATTGGACTGAAGAGGAGCTACCGTTCTAGTCAGTTTCCTAAGCAGAGTTGAACTAGATATGGCCCGTGTGTGTAGGAAGCACAGTTCTTTTGTTCTGAGCAAGCTCACTGTTCGGACACCATAGGAAACACAGTAGAGAAGAAGAGTGCTCTTTTTTCAAAAGCAGAGTGTGTTTCTTGTAAGGCAAGCTAGCGTTTGTTTCCCAGTACTAAATGGAGTTGAATCACATTTTGTTTTTGTTCCTACGAGCAAGAGTTGTTTTCTGGTAAGGAAAGTCACTATTGCGCTCCCATTGTCATAAACAGGGCAAATAGCACTGTCGTCTGTTCCCAGCATGTACAGTGTATTGGACTGAAGAGGATCTACTGTTCTTGTCAGTTTCCTAAGCAGAATTGAACTAGATATGGCCGTATTTATAGGAAGCACAGTTCTTTTGTTCTGAGCAAACTCACTGTTCTGGCCCTATAGGAAACACAGTAGAGTAGAAGAGTGCTCTTTTCTCAAAAGCAGAGTGTGTTTCTTGTAAGGCGAGCTAGTGTTTATTTCCCAGTCCTAAATGGAGTTGAATCACATACAGTTTTTGGTCCTACGAGCAAGAGTTGTTTTCTGGTAAGGAAAGTCACTATTGCACTCCCATTGCCATACACAGTTCAAATAGCACTCGTGTCTGTTCCCAGCAAGTACAGTGTATTGGACTGAAGAGGAGCTACTGTTCTTGTCAGTTTCCTAAGCAGAGTTGAACTAGATATAGCCCGTGTGTGTAGGACACATAGTTCTTTTGTTCTGAGCAAGCTCAGTGTTCGGACCCCATATGAACAACAGTAGAATAGAAGACTGCTCTTTTCTCAAAAGCAGAGTGTGTTTCTTGTAAGGCGAGCTAGTGTTTTTTTCCCAGTCCTAAATGGAGTTGAATCACATGCAGTTTTTGGTCCTATGAGCAAGAGTTGTTTACTCGTAAGCAAAGTAACTATTGTGCTCCCATTGCCATACACATTGCAAATAGCACTCGCGTCTGTTCCCAGCAAGTACAGTGTATTGGACTGAGAGGAGCTACTGTTCTTGTCAGTTTCCTAAGCAGAGTTGAACTAGATATGTCCCGTGTGTGTAGGATGCACAGTTCTTTTGTTCTGAGTAAGCTCAATGTTCGGACCCCATATGAACCACAGTAAAACAGAAGACTGCTCTTTTCTCAAAAGCAGAGTGTGTTTCTTGTAAGGCGAGCTAGCGTTTGTTTCCCAGTCCTAAATGGAGTTGAATCACATGCAGTTTTTGGTCCTACGAGCAAGAGTTGTTTTCTCGTTATCAAAGTCACTATTGCGCTCCCATTGCCATACACAGTGCAAATAGCACTGGCGTCTGTTCCCAGCAAGTACAGTGTATTGGACTGAAGAGGAGCTACTGTTCTTGTCAGTTTCCTAAGCAGAGTTGAACTAGATATGTCCCGTGTGTGTAGGAAGCATAGTTCTTTTGTTCTGAGCAAGCTCACTGTTCGGACCACATAGGATACACAGTCGAGTAGATGAGTGCTCTTTTCTCAAAAGCAGAGTGTGTTTCTTGTAAGTCGAGCTAGTGTTTGTTCCCCAGTCAGAAATGGAGTTGAATCCCATGCAGTTTCTGGTCCTACGAGCAAGAGTTGTTTTCTGGTAAGGAAAGTCACTATTGCACTCCCATTGCCATACACAGTTCAAATAGCACTCGTGTCTGTTCCCAGCAAGTACAGTGTATTGGACTGAACAGAAGCTACTGTTCTTGTCAGTTTCCTAAGCAGAGTTGAACTAGATATGGCCCGTGTGTGTAGGAAACACAGTTCATTTGTTCTGAGCAAGCTCAGTGTTCGGACAACATATGAACAACAGTAGAATAGAAGATTGCTCTTTTCTCAAAAGCAGAGTGTGTTTCTTGTAAGGCGAGCTAGCGTTTTTTTCCCAGTCCTAAATGGAGTTGAATCACATGCAGTTTTTGGTCCTACGAGCAAGAGTTGTTTTCTGGTAAGGAAAGTCACTATTGTGCTCCCTTTGCCATACACAGTGCAAATAGCACTCCCGTCTGTTCCCAGCAAGTACAGTGTATTAAACTGAAGAGGAGCTACTGTTCTTGTCACTTTCCTAAGCAGAGTTGAACTAGATATGGCCCATGTGTGTAGGAAGCACAGTTCTTTTGTTCTGAGCAAGCTCAGTGTTCGGACCCCATATGAACCACAGTGAAATAGAAGACTGCTCTTTTCTCAAAAGCAGAGTGTGTTTCTTGTAAGGCGAGCTAGCGTTTGTTTCCCAGTCCTAAATGGAGTTGAATCACATGCAGTTTTTGGTCCTACGAGCAAGAGTTGTTTACTCGTAAGCAAAGTAACTATTGTGCTCCCATTGCCATACACATTGCAAATAGCACTCGCGTCTGTTCCCAGCAAGTACAGTGTATTGGACTGAAGAGGAGCTACTGTTCTTGTCAGTTTCCTAAGCAGAGTTGAACTAGATATGTCCCGTGTGTGTAGGATGCACAGTTCTTTTGTTCTGAGTAAGCTCAATGTTCGGACCCCATATGAACCACAGTAAAACAGAAGACTGCTCTTTTCTCAAAAGCAGAGTGTGTTTCTTGTAAGGCGAGCTAGCGTTTGTTTCCCAGTCCTAAATGGAGTTGAATCACATGCAGTTTTTGGTCCTACGAGCAAGAGTTGTTTTCTCGTAATCAAAGTCACTATTGCGCTCCCATTTCCATACACAGTGCAAATAGCACTCGCATCTGTTCCCAGGAAGTACAGTGTATTGGACTGAAGAGGAGCTACTGTTCTTGTCAGTTTCCTAAGCAGAGTTGAACTAGATATGTCCCGTGTGTGTAGGAAGCATAGTTCTTTTGTTCTGAGCAAGCTCACTGTTCGGACCACATAGGATACACAGTGGAGTAGAAGAGTGCTCTTTACTCAAAAGCAGAGTGTGTTTCTTGTAAGTCGAGCTAGTGTTTGTTCCCCAGTCAGAAATGGAGTTGAATCCCATGCAGTTTCTGGTCCTACGAGGAAGAGGTGTTTTCTGATAAGAAGAGTAACTATTTCGCTCCTATTTCCATACACAGTATAAATAGGACTCGCGTCTGTTCCCAGCTAGTACACTGTATTGGACTGAAGAGGAGCTACCGTTCTAGTCAGTTTCCTAAGCAGAGTTGAAGTAGATAAGGCCCGTGTGTGTAGGAAGCACAGTTCTTTTGTTCTGAGCAAGCTCACTGTTCGGACCCCAAAGGAAACACAGTAGAGCAGAAGAGTGCTCTTTTTTCAAAAGCAGAGTGTGTTTCTTGTAAGGCAAGCTAGCGTTTGTTTCCCAGTACTAAATGGAGTTGAATCACATCCTGTTTTTGTTCCTACGAGCAAGAGTTGTTTTCTGGTAAGGAAAGTCACTATTGAGCTCCCATTGTCATACACAGGGCAAATAGCACGGGCCTCTGTTCCCAGCATGTACAGTGTATTGGACTGAAGAGGATCTACTGTTCTTGTCAGTTTCCTAAGCAGAATTGAACTAGATATGGCCGTATTTGTAGGAATCACAGTTCTTTTGTTCTGAGCAAACTCACTGTTCTGGCCCTCTAGGAAAAACAGTAGAGTAGAAGAGTGCTCTTTTCTCAAAAGCAGAGTGTGTTTCTTGTAAGGCGAGCTAGTGTTTATTTCCCAGTCCTAAATGGAGTTGAATCAGATACAGTTTTTGGTCCTACGAGCAAGAGTTGTTTTCTGGTAAGGAAAGTCACTATTGCACTCCCATTGCCATACACAGTTCAAATAGCACTCGTGTCTGTTCCCAGCAAGTACAGTGTATTGGACTGAAGAGGAGCTACTATTCTTGTCAGTTTCCTAAGCAGAGTTGAACTAGTTATGGCCCGTGTGTGTAGGAAACACAGTTCTTTTGTTCTGAGCAAGCTCAGTGTTCGGACACCATATGAACAACAGTAGAATAGAAGACTGCTCTTTTCTCAAAAGCAGAGTGTGTTTCTTGTAAGGCGAGCTAGCGTTTGTTTCCCAGTCCTAAATGGAGTTGAATCACATGCAGTTTTTGGTCCTACGAGCAAGAGTTGTTTTCTGGTAAGGAAAGTCACTATTGTGCTCCCTTTGCCATACACAGTGCAAATAGCACTCCCGTCTGTTCCCAGCAAGTACAGTGTATTGAACTGAAGAGGAGCTACTGTTCTTGTCACTTTACTAAGCAGAGTTGAACTAGATATGGCCCATGTGTGTAGGAAGCACAGTTCTTTTGTTCTGAGCAAGCTCAGTGTTCGGACCCCATATGAAACACAGTGAAATCGAAGACTGCTCTTTTCTCAAAAGCAGAGTGTGTTTCTTGTAAGGCGAGCTAGCGTTTGTTTCCCAGTCCTAAATGGAGTTGAATCACATGCAGTTTTTGGTCCTACGAGCAAGAGTTGTTTTCTGGTAAGGAAAGTCACTATTGTGCTCCCTTTGCCATACACAGTGCAAATAGCACTCGCGTCTGTTCCCAGCAAGTACAGTGTATTGAACTGAAGAGGAGCTACTGTTCTTGTCACTTTCCTAAGCAGAGTTGAACTAGATATGGCCCGTGTGTGTAGGAAACATAGTTCTTTTTTTCTCAGCAAGCTCAGTGTTCGGACACCATATGAACCACAGTGAAATAGAAGACTGCTCTTTTCTCAAAAGCAGAGTGTGTTTCTTGTAAGGCGAGCTAGCGTTTGTTTCCCAGTCCTAAATGGAGTTGAATCTCATGCAGTTTTTGGCCCTACGAGCAAGAGTTGTTTTCTCGTAATCAAAGTCACTATTGCGCTCCCATTTCCATATACAGTGCAAATAGCACTCGCATCTGTTCCCAGGAAGTACAGTGTATTGGACTGAAGCAGAGCTACTGTTCTTATCAGTTTCCTAAGCAGAGTTGAACTAGATATGGCCCCTGTGTGTAGGAAGCACAGTTCTTTTGTTCTGAGCAAGCTCTCTGTTCAGACCACATAGGAAACAGAGAAGAGTAGAAGAGTGCTCTTTTCTCAAAAGCAGAGTGTGTTTCTTGTAAGGCGAGCTAGTGTTTGTTCCCCAGTCAGAAATGGAGTTGAATCCCATGCAGTTTTTGTTCCTACGAAGAAGAGGTGTTTTCTGATAAGAAGAGTCACTATTGCGCTCCTGTTTCTATACACAGTACAAATAGGACTCTCGTCTGTTCCCAGCTAGTACAGTGTATTGGACTGAAGAGGAGCTACCGTTTTAGTCAGTTTCCTAAGCAGAGTCGAACTAGATATCGCCCGTGTGTGTAGGAAGCACAGTTCTTTTGTTCTGAGCAAGCTCACTGTTCGGACCCCATAGGAAACACAGTAGAGCAGAAGAGTGCTCTTTTTTCAAAAGCAGAGTGTGTTTCTTGTAAGGCAAGCTAGCGTTTGTTTCCCAGTACTAAATGGAGTTGAATCACATCCTGTTTTTGGTCCTACGAGCAAGAGTTGTTTTCTGGTAAGAAGAGGCACTATTGGGCTCCCATTCTCATACACAGGGCAAATAGCACGGGCCTCTGTTCCCAGCATGTACAGTGTATTGGACTGAAGAGGATCTACTGTTTCTGTCAGTTTCCTAAGCAGAATTGAACTAGATATGGCCGTATTTGTAGGAAGCACAGTTCTTTTGTTCTGAGCAAACTCACTGTTCTGGCACTATAGGAAACACAGTAGAGTAGAAGAGTGCTCTTTTCTCAAAAGCAGAGTGTGTTTCTTGTAAGGCGAGCTAGCGTTTGTTTCCCAGTCCTAAATGTAGTTGAGTCACATGCAGTTTCTGGTCCTACCAGCAAGAGTTGTTTTCTGGTAAGGAAAGTCACTATTGCGCTCCATTTCCATACACAGTGCAAATAGCTCTCGCATCTGTTCCCAGCAAGTACAGTGTATTGAACTGAAGCGGAGCTACTGTTCTTGTCAGTTTCCTAAGCAGAGTTGAACTAGATACGGCCTCTGTGTGTAGAAAGCACAGTTCTTTTTTTCTGAGCAAGCTCACTGTTCGGACCCCATAGGAAAAACAGTCGAGTAGAAGAGTGCTCTTTTCTCAAAAGCAGAGTGTGTTTCTTGTAAGGCGAGCTAGCGTTTGTTTCCCAGTCCTAAATGGAGTTGAAACACATGCAGTTTATTGTCCTACGAGCAAGAGTTGTTTTCTGGTAAGAAGAGTCACTATTGCGCTTCCATTCTCATACACAGGGCAAATAGCACTGGCGTCTGTTCCCAGCATGTACAGTGTATTGGACTGAAGAGGAGCTACAGTTCTTTTCAGTTTCCTAAGCAGAATTGAACTAGATATGGCCGTATTTGTATGAAGCACAGTTCTTTTGTTCTGAGCAAGCTCACTGTTCTGGTCCTATAGGAAACAGAGTAGAGTAGAAGAGTGCTCTTTTCTCAAAAGCAGAGTGTGTTTCTTGTAAGGCGAGCTAGTGTTTGTTTCCCAGTCCTAAGTGGAGTTGAATCACATGCAGTTTTTGGTCCTACGAACAAGAGTTGTTTTCTGGTAAGAAAAGTCACTATTGCACTCCCATTGCCATACACAGTGCAAAGAGCACTTGCGTCTGTTCCCAGCAAGTACAGTGTATTGGACTGAAGAGGAGCTACTGTTCTTGTCAGTTTCCTAAGCAGAGTTGAACTGGATATGGCCCGTGTGTGTAGGAAGCACAGTTCTTTTGTTCTGATCAAGTTCACTGTTCGGACCCCATCGGAAACACAGTAGAGTAGAAGAGTGCTCTTTTCTCAAAATCAGAGTGTCTTTCTTGTAAGGCGAGCTAGTGTTTGTTTCCCAGTCAGAAATGGAGTTGAATCCCATGCAGTTTCTGGTCCTACGAGCAAGAGTTGTTTTCTGGTAAGAAGAGTCACTATTGCGCTCCCATTGTCATACACAGGGCAAATAGCACTGGCGTCTGTTCCCAGCAAGTACAGTGTATTGGACTGAAGCAGAGCTACTGTTCTTTTCAGTTTCCTAAGCAGAGTTGAACTAGATATGGCCCCTGTGTGTAGGAAGCACAGTTCTTTTGTTCTGAGCAAGCTCACTGTTCGGAACCCATAGAAAAGAAATTAGAGTAGAAGAGTGCTCTTTTCTCAAAAGCAGAGTGTGTTTCTAATAAGGCGAGCTAGTGTTTTTTTTCCAGTCCTAAATGGAGTTGAATCACATGCAGTTTTTGGTCCAATGAGCAAGAGTTGTTTTCTGGTAAGGAAAGTCACTATTGCGCTCCCATTTCCATACACAGTGCAAATAGCACTCGCGTCTGTTCAAAGCTAGTACAGTGTATTGGACTGAAGCAGAGCTACTGTTCTTGTCAGTTTGCTAAGCAGAGTTGAACTAGATATGGCCCCTGTGTGTAGGAAGCACAGTTCTATTGTTCTGAGCAAGCTCACTGTTCTGGCCCTATAGGAAACACTTTAGAGTAGAAGAGTGCTCTTTTCTCAAAAGCAGAGTGTGTTTCTAGTAAGGCGAGCTAGCGTTTATTTCCCAGTCCTAAATGGAGTTGAATCACATCCTGTTTTTGGTCCAACGAGCAAGAGTTGTTTTCTGGTAAGGAAAGTCACTATTGCACTCCCATTGCCATACACAGTGCAAATAGCACTCGCATCTGTTCCCAGCGAGTACAGTGTATTGGACTGAAGAGGAGCTACTGTTCTTGTCAATTTCCTAAGCAGAGTTGAACTAGATATGGCCCCTGTGTGTAGGAAGCACAGTTCTTTTGTTCTGAGCAAGCTCACTGTTCGGGCCCCATAGGATACACCGTAGAGTAGAAGAGTGCTCTTTTCTCAAAAGCAGAGTGTGTTTCTTGTAAGGAGAGCTAGCGTTTGTTTCCCAGTCCTAAATGGAGTTGAATCACATCCAGTTTCTGGTCCTACGAGCAAGAGTTGTTTTCTAGTAAGAAGAGTCACTATTGCACTCCCATTTTCATACACAGGACAAATAGCACTGGCGTCTGTTCCCTACATGTACAGTGTATTGGACTGAAGAGGATCTAATGTTCTTGTCAGTATCCTAAGCAGAATTGAACTAGATATGGCCGTATTTGTAGGAAGCACAGTTCTTTTGTTCTGAGCAAGCTTACTGTTCTGGCCCTATAGGAAACACAGTAGAGTTGAAGAGTGCTCTTTTCTGAAAAGCAGAGTGTGTTTTTTGTAAGGCGAGCTAGCGTTTGTTTCCCAGTCCTAAATGTAGTTGAATCACATACAATTTTTGGTCCTACGAGCAAGAGTTGTTTTCTGGTAAGAAAAGTCACTATTGCACTCCCATTGCCATACACAGTGCAAAGAGCACTCGCGTCTCTTCCCAGCAAGTACAGTGTATTGGACTGAAGCGGAGCTACTGTTCTGGTCAGTTTCCTAAGCAGAGTTGAACTAGATAGGGCCCGTGTGTGTAGGAAGCACAGTTCTTTTGTTCTGAGCAAGCTCACTGTTCGGACCCCATAGGAAACAGTAGAGTAGAAGAGTGCTCTTTTCTCAAAAGCAGAGTGTGTTTCTTGTAAGGCGAGCTAGTGTTTGTTTCCCAGTCAGAAATGGAGTTGAATCCCATGCAGTTTCTGGACCTACGAGCAAGAGGTGTTTTCTGGTAAGGAAAGTCACTACTGCGCTCCCATTTCCATACACAGTGCAAATAGCACTCGCGTCTGTTCCCAGGAAGTACAGTGTATTGGACTGAAGCGGAGCTACTGTTCTTGTCAGTTTCCTAAGCAGAGTTGAACTGGATATGGCCCCTGTGTGTAGGAAGCACAGTTCTTTTGTTCTGAGCAAGCTCAATGTTCGGAACCCATAGGAAACACAGTAGAGTAGAAGACTGCTCTTTTCTCAAAAGCAGAGTGTGTTTCTTGAAAGGCGAGCTAGCGTTTGTTTCCCAGTCCTAAATGGAGTTGAAACACATGCAGTTTTTGGTCCTATGAGCAAGAGATGTTTTCTGGTAAGGAAAGTCACTATTGCGCTCCCTTTGCCATACACAGTGCAAATAGCACTCGCGTCTGTTCCAGCAAGTACAGTGTATTGGACTGAAGAGGAGATACTGTTCTTGTCAGTTTCCTAAGCAGAGTTGAACTACATATGGTCCGTGTGTGTAGGAAGCACAGTTCTTTTGTTCTGAGCAAGCTCACTGTTCGGACACCAAGGGAAACACAGTAGAGTAGAAGAGTGCTCTTTTCTCAAAAGCAGAGTGTGTTCCTTGTAAGGCGAGCTAGCATTTGTTTTCCAGTCCTAAATGGAGCTGAATCACATGCAATTTCTGGTCCTACGAGCAAGAGTTGTTTTCTGGTAAGGAAAGTCACTATTGCGCTTCCATTGCCACACACAGTGCCAATAGCACTCGCGTCTGTTCCCAGCAAGTACAGTGTATTGGACTGAAGAGGAGCTACTATTCTTGTCAGTTTCCTAAGCAGAGTTGAACTAGATATGGCCCGTGTGTGTAGGAAGCACAGTTCATTTGTTCTGAGCAAGCTCAATGTTCGGACCGCATAGGAAACACAGTAGAGTAGAAGAGTGCTCTTTTCTCAAAAGCAGAGTGTGTTTCTTGTAAGGCGAGCTAGCGTTTGTTTCCCAGTCCTAAATGGAGTTGAATCACATGCAGTTTTTGGTCCTATGAGCAAGAGTTGTTTTCTGATAAGGAAAGTCACTATTGCGCTCCCATTTCCATACACAGTGCAAATAGCACTCGCGTCTGTTCAAAGCTAGTACAGTGTATCGGACTGAAGCGGAGCTACTGTTCTTGTCAGTTTGCTAAGCAGAGATGAACTAGATATGGCCCCTGTGTGTAGGAAGCACAGTTCTATTGTTCTGAGCAAGCTCACTGTTCGGACCCCATAGGAAACACAGTAGAGTAGAAGAGTGCTCTTTTCTCAAAAGCAGAGTGTGTTTCTAGTAAGGCGAGCTAGCGTTTATTTCCCAGTCCTAAATGGAGTTGAATCACATCCTGTTTTTGGTCCTACGAGCAAGAGTTGTTTTCTGGTAAGGAAAGTCACTATTGCACTCCCATTGCCATACACAGTGCAAATAGCACTCGCATCTGTTCCAAGCAAGTACAGTGTATTGGACTGAAGAGGAGCTACTGCTCTTGTCAGTTTCCTAAGCAGAGTTGAACAACATATGGTCCGTGTGTGTAGGAAGCACAGGTCTTTTGTTCTGAGCAAGCTCACTGTTCGGACCCCATAGGAAACACAGTAGTGTAGAAGAGTGCTCTTTTCTCAAAAGCAGAGTGTGTTTCTTGTAAGGCGAGCTAGCATTTTTTTTCCCGTCCTAAATGGAGTTGAATCACATGCAGTTTCTGGTCCTAAGAGCAAGATTTGTTTTCTGGAAAGAAGAGTCACTATTGTGCTCCCATTGTCATACACAGGGCAAATAGCACTGGCGTCTGTTCCCAGCATGTACAGTGTATTGGACTGAACAGGAGCTACTGTTCTTTTCAGTTTCCTAAGCAGAATTGAACTATATATGGCAGTATTTGTATGAAGCACAGTTCTTTTGATCTGAGCAAGCTCACTGTTCTGGCCCTATAGGAAACACAGTAGAGTAGAAGAGTGCTCTTTCTCAAAAGCAGAGTTTGTTTCTTGTAAGGCGAGCTAGAATTTGTTTCCCAGTCCTAAACGGAGTTGAATCACATGCAGTTTTTGGTCCTACGAGCAAGAGTTGTTTTCTGGTAAGGAAAGTCACTATTGCGCTCCCATTTCCATACTCAGTGCAAATAGCACAGGCGTCTGCTCCCTGCAAGTACAGTGTATTGGACTGAAGCAGAGCTACTGTTCTTGTCAGTTTCCTAAGCAGAGTTGAACTAGATATGGCTCACGTGTATAGGAAGCACAGTTCTTTTGTTCTGAGCAAATTCACTCTTCTGGCCCAATAGGAAACACACTAGAGCAGAAGAGTGCTCTTTTCTCAAAAGCAGAGTGTGTTTCTTGTAAGGCGAGCTAGCATTTGTTTCCCAGTCCTAAATGGAGTTGAATCACATGCAGTTTTTGGTCCTCCGACCAAGATTTGTTTTCTGGTAAGGAAAGTCACTATTGCGCTCCCATTTCTATACACTGTGCAAATAGCACTCGCGTCTGTTCCCAGCAATTACAGTGTATTGGACTGAAGCAGAGCTACTGTTCTTGTCAGTTTCTTAAGCAGAGTTGAACTAGATATGGCCCCTGTGTGCAGGAAGCACAGTTCTTTTGTTCTGAGCAAGCTCACTATTTGTACCCCATAGGAAACACAGTAGAGTAGAAGAGTGCTCTTTTCTCAAAATCAGAGATTCTTTCTTGTAAGGCGAGCTAGTGTTTGTTTCCCAGTCAGAAATGGAGTTGAATCCAATGCAGTTTCTTGTCCTACGAGTAAGAGTTGTTTTCTGATAAGAACAGTCACTATTGTGCTCCTATTGCCATACACAGTGTAAATAGCACTCGCGTCTGTTCCCAGCTAGGACAGTGTATTGGACTGAACAGGAGCTACCGTTCTTGTCAGTTTCCTAAGCAGAGTTGAACTAGATATGGCCCCTGTGTGTAGGAAGCACAGTTCTTTTGTTCTGAGCAAGCTCACTGTTCAGACCCCATAGGAAACACAGTAGAGTAGAAGAGTGCTCTTTTCTCAAAATCAGAGTGTCTTTCTTGTAAGGCGAGCTAGTGTTTGTTTCCCAGTCAGAAATGGAGTTGAATCCCATGCAGTTTCTGGTCCTATGAGCAAGAGTTGTTTTCTGATAAGAAGAAACACCATTGTGCTCCTATTGCCATACACAGTGCAAATAGCACTGGCGTCTGTTCCCAGCAAGTACAGTGTATTGGACTGAAGAGGAGCTACTGTTCTTGTCAGTTTCCTAAGCAGAGTTGAACTACATATGGTGCTTGTGTGTAGGAAGCACAGTTCTTTTGTTCTGAGCAAGCTCACTGTTCGGACCCCATAGGAAACACAGTAGAGTAGAAGAGTGCTCTTTTCTCAAAAGCAGAGTTTGTTTCTTGTAAGGCGAGCTAGCATTTTTTCCCAGTTCTAAATGGAGCTGAATCATATGCAGTTTCTGATCCTACGAGCAAGAGTTGTTTTCTGGTTAGGAAAGTCACTATAGTGCTCCCATTGCCATACACAGTGCTAATAGCACTCGCGTCTGTTCCCAGCAAGTACAGTGTATTGGACTGAAGAGGAACTACTGTTCTTGTCAGTTTCCAAAGCAGAGTTGAACTAGATATGGCCCGTGTGTGTAGGAAGCACAGTTCTTTTGTTCTGAGCAAGCTCAATGTTCGGACCCCATAGGAAACACAGTAGAGTAGAAGAGTGCTCTTTTCTCAAAAGCAGAGTGTGTTTCTTGTAAGGCGAGCTAGCGTTTGTTTCCCAGTCCTAAATGGAGTTGATTCACATGCAGTTTTTGGTCCTACGAGCAAGAGTTGTTTTCTGGTAATAAAGTCACTGTTGCGCTCCCATTGCCATACTCAGTGTAAATAGCACTCGCATCTGTTCCCAGCAAGTACAGTGTATTTGACTGAAGCGGAGCTACTGTTCTTCTCAGTTTTCTAAGCAGAGTTGAACTAGATATGGCCGCTGTGTGTAGGAAGCACAGTTCTTTTGTTCTGAGCAAGCTCACTATTCGGACCCCATAGGAAACACAGTAGAGTAGAAGAGTGCTCTTTTCTCAAAATCAGTATGTCTTTCTTGTAAGGAGAGCTAGTGTTTGTTTCCCAGTCAGAAATGGAGTTGAATCCCATGCAGTTTCTGGTCCTATGAGCAAGAGTTGTTTTCTGATATGAAGGGTCACTATTGTGCTCCTATTGCCATGCACAGTGCAAATAGCACTCACCTCTGTTCCCAGCAATTACAGTGTATTGGACTGAATAGGAGCTACTGTTCTTGTCAGTTTCCTAAGCAGAGTTGAACAACATATGGTCCGTGTGTGTAGGAAGCACAGTTCTTTTGTTCTGAGCAAGCTCACTGTTCAGACCCCATAGGAAACACAGTAGTGTAGAAGACTGCTCTTTTCTCAAAAGCAGAGTGTGTTTCTTGTAAGGCGAGCTAGCATTTTTTTTCCCGTCCTAAATGGAGTTGAATCACATGCAGTTTCTGGTCCTAAGAGCAAGATTTGTTTTCTGGAAAGAAGAGTCACTATTGCGCTCCCATTGTCATACACAGGTCAAATAGCACTGGCGTCTGTTCCCAGCATGTACAGTGTATTGGACTGAACAGGAGCTACTGTTCTTTTCAGTTTCCTAAGCAGAATTGAACTATATATGGCAGTATTTGAATGAAGCACAGTTCTTTTGATCTGAGCAAGCTCACTGTTCGGACCCCATAGGAAACACAGTAGAGTAGAAGAGTGCTCTGTTCTCAAAAGCAGAGTGTGTTTCTTGTAAGGCGAGTTAGCGTATGTTTCCCAGTCCTAAATGGAGTTGAATCACATGCAGTTTTTGGTCCTACGAGCAAGAGTTGTTTTCTGGTAATAAAGTCACTATTGCGCTCCCATTGCCATACACAGTGCAAATAGCTCTCGCATCTGTTCCCAGCAAGTACAGTGTATTGGACTGAAGCGGAGCTACTGTTCTTGTCAGTTTCCTAAGCAGAGTTGAACTAGATATGGCCCCTGTGTGTAGGAAGCACAGTTCTTTTGTTCTGAGCAAGCTCACTGTTCGGACCCCATAGAAACACAGTAGAGTAGAAGAGTGCTCTTTTCTCAAAAGCAGAGTGTGTTTCTTGTAAGGCGAGCTAGCATTTGTTTCCCAGCTCTAAATGGAGCTGAATCATATGCAGTTTCTGATCCTACGAGCAAGAGTTGTTTTCTATAAGGAAAGTCACTATTGTGCTCCCATTGCCATACACAGTGCAAATAGCACTCTCGTCTGTTCCCAGCAAGTACAGTGTATTGGACTGAAGAGGAGCTACTGTTCTTGTCAGCTTTCTAAGCAGAGTTGAACTACATATGGCCCGTGTGTGTAGGAAGCACAGTTCTTTTGTTCTGAGCAAGCTCAATGTTCGGACCCTATAGGAAACACAGTAGAGTAGAAGTGTGCTCTTTTCTCAAAAGCAGAGTGTGTTTCTTGTAAGGCGAGCTAGCGTTTGTTTCCCAGTCCTAAATGGAGTTGAATCACATGCAGTTTTTGGTCCTACGAGCAAGTGTTGTTTTCTGGTAATAAAGTCACTGTTGCACTCCCATTGCCATACACAGTGTAAATAGCACTCGCATCTGTTCCCAGCAAGTACAGTGTATTGGACTGAAGCGGAGCTACTGTTCTTGTCAGTTTCCTAAGCAGAGTTGAACTAGATATGGCACGTGTGTGTAGGAAGCCCAGTTCTTTTGTTCTGAGCAAGCTCACTGTTCGGACCCCATAGGATACACAGTCGAGTAGAAGAGTGCTCTTTTCTCAAAAGCAAAGTGTGTTTCTTGTTACGTGAGCTAGCGTTTGTTTCCTAGTCCTAAAAGGAGTTGAATCACATGCAATTTCTTGTCCTACAAGCAAGAGTTTTTTTCTGGTAATAAGAGTCACTATTGCGCTCCCATTGTCATACACAGGGCAAATAGCACTGGCGTCTGTTCCCAGAATGTACAGTGTATTGCACTGAACAGGAGCTACTATTCTTTTCAGTTTCCTAAGCAGAATTGAACTAGATATGGCAGTATTTGTATGAAGCACAGTTCTTTGTTCTGAGCAAGCTCACTGTTCTGGCCCTATAGAAAACACAGTAGAGTAGAAGAGTGCTCTTTTCTCAAAAGCAGAGTGTGTTTCTTGAAAGGCGAGCTAGTGCTTGTTTCCCAGTCAGAAATGGAGTTGAATCCCATGCAGTTTCTGGTCCTACGAGCAAGAAGTGTTTTCTGGTAAGGAAAGTGACTATTGCGCTCCCATTTCCATACACAGTGCAAATAGCACTCGCGTCTGTTCCCAGCAAGTACAGTGTATTGGACTGAAGAGGAGCTACTGTTCTTGTCAGTTTCCTAAGCAGAGTTGAACTAGATATGGCCCGTGTGTATAGGAAGCACAGTTCTTTTGTTCTGAGCAAGCTCAATGTTAGGACCCCATAGGAAACACAGTAGAGTAGAAGAGTGCTCTTTTCTCAAAAGCAGAGTGTGTTTCTTGTAAGGCGAGCTAGCGTTTGTTTCCCAGTCCTAAATGGAGTTGAATCACATGCAGTTTTTGGTCCTACGAGCAAGAGTTGTTTTCTGGTAATAAAGTCACTGTTGCACTCCCATTGCCATACACAGTGTAAATAGCACTCGCATCTGTTCCCAGCAAGTACAGTGTATTGGACTGAAGCAGAGCTACTGTTCTTGTCAGTTTCCTAAGCAGAGTTGAACTAGATATGGCCCGTGTGTGTAGGAAGCCCAGTGCTTTTGTTCTGAACAAGCTCACTGTTCGGACCCCATAGGATACACAGTCGAGTAGAAGAGTGCTCTTTTCTCAAAAGCAGAGTGTGTTTCTTGTTACGTGAGCTAGCGTTTGTTTCCCAGTCCTAAATGGAGTTGAATACATGCAGTTTTTGGTCCTACAAGCAAGAGTTATTTTCTGGTAAGAAGAGTCACTATTGTGCTCCCATTGTCATACAGAGGGCAAATAGCCCTGGCGTCTGTTCCCAGCATGTACAGTGTATTGGACTGAAGAGGATCTACTGTTCTTTTCAGTTTCCTAAGCAGAATTCTACTAGATATGGCCATATTTGTTGGAAGCACATTTCTTTTGTTCTGAGCAAGCTCACTGTTCTGGCCCTATAGGAAACACAGTAGAGTAGAAGAGTGCTCTTTTCTCAAAAGCAGAGTGTGTTTTTTGTAAGGCGAGCTAGCGTTTGTTTCCCAGTCCTAAATGGAGTTGAATCACATGCAGTTTTTGGTCCTACGACCAAGAGTTGTTTTCTGGTAAAGAAATTCTCTATTGCGCTCCCATTTACATACACAGTGCAAATAGCACTCTCGTTTGTTCCCAGCAAGTATAGTGTATTGGACTGTAGCGTAGCTACTGTTCTTGTCAGTTTCCGAAGCAGAGTTGAACGAGATATGGCCCCTGTGTGTAGGAAGCACAGTACTTTTGTTCTGAGCCAGCTCACTGTTCGGACCCCATAGGAAACACAGTAGAGTAGAAGAGTGCTCTTTTCTCAAAAGCAGAGTGTGCTTTTGTAAGGCGAGCTAGTGTTTGTTTCCCAGTCAGAAATGGAGTTGAATCCCATGCAGTTTCTGGTCCTATGAGCAAGAGTTGTTTTCTGATATGAAGGGTCACTATTGTGCTCCTATTGCCATGCACAGTGCAAAGAGCACTCGCGTCTGTTCCCAGCTAGTACAGTGTATTGGACTGAAGAGGAGCTACCGTTCTTGTCAGTTTCCTAAGCAGAGTTGAACTAGATATGGCAGA
This sequence comes from Peromyscus eremicus, assembly GCF_949786415.1. Taxonomy (NCBI): domain Eukaryota; kingdom Metazoa; phylum Chordata; class Mammalia; order Rodentia; family Cricetidae; genus Peromyscus; species Peromyscus eremicus. Next base: position 2,502 of record NW_026737537.1, on the reverse strand, counting down.
ATTTGTATGAAGCACAGTTCTTTTGTTCTGAGCAAGCACACTGTTCAGACCCCCTAGGAAACACAGTAGAGTAGAAGAGTGCTCTTTTCTCAAAAGCATAGTGCGTTTCTTGTTAGGCGAGCTAGCGTTTGTTTCCCAGTCCTAAATGGAGTTGAATCACATGCAGATTCTTGTCCTACGAGCAAGAGTTGTTTTCTGATAAGAAGAGTCACTATTGTGCTCCAATTGTCATACACTGTGCAAATAGCTCTGGCGTCTGTTCCCAGCATGTACAGTGTATTGGACTGAACAGGAGCTACTGTTCTTTTCAGTTTCCTAAGCAGAATTGAACTAGATATGGCAGAATTTGTATGAAGCACAGTTCTTTTGTTCTGAGCAAGCTCACTGTTCTGGCCCTATAGAAAACACAGCAGAGTAGAAGAGTGCTCTTTTCTCAAAAGCAGAGTGTGCTTCTTGTAAGGCGAGCTAGCGTTTGTTTCCCAGTCCTAAATGGAGTTGAATCACATGCAGTTTTTGGTCCTACGAGCAAGAGTTGTTTTCTGGTAATAAAGTCACTATTTGCTCCCATTGCCAAACACAATGCAAATAGCACTCGCATCTGTTCCCAGCAAGTACAGTCTATTGGACTGAAGAGGAGCTACTGTTCTTGTCAGTTTCCTAAGCAGAGATGAACTAGATATGGCCCGTGTGTGTAGGAAGCACAGTTCTTTTGTTCTGAGCAAGCACACTGTTCAGACCCCCTAGGAAACACAGTAGAGTAGAAGAGTGCTCTTTTCTCAAAAGCAGAGTGTGTTTTTTGTAAGACAAGATAGCGTTTGTTTCCCAGTCCTAAATGGAGTTGAATCACATGCAGTTTTTTGTCCTACGGCCAAGAGTTGTTTTCTGGTAAGGAAAGTCACTATTGTGCTCCCATTTACATACACAGTGCAAATAGCACTCGCGTCTGTTCCCAGCAAGTACAGTGTATTGGACTGAATAGGAGCTACTGTTCTTGTCAGTTTCCTAAGCAGAGTTGAACTACATATGGTCCGTGTGTGTAGGAAGCACAGTCGTTTTGTTCTGAGCAAGCTCACTGTTCGAACCCCAAAGGAAACACAGTAGAGTAGAAGAGTGCTCTTTTCTCAAAAGCAGAGTGTGTTTCTTGTAAGGCGAGCTAGCATTTGTTTCCCAGTCCTAAATGGAGCTGAATCACATGCAGTTTCTGGTCCTACGAGCAAGAGTTGTTTTCTATAAGGAAAGTCACTATTGTGCTCCCATTGCCATACACAGTCCAAATAGCACTCGTGTCTGTTCCCAGCAAGTACAGTGTATTGGACTGAAGCGGAGCTACTGTTCTTGTCAGTTTCCTAAGCAGAGTTGAACTAGATATGGCCCCTGTGTGTAGGAAGCACAGTTCTTTTGTTCTGAGCAAGCTCACTATTAGGACCCCATAGGAAACACAGTAGAGTAGAAGAGTGCTCTTTTCTCAATAGCAGAGTGTGTTTCTTGTAAGGCGAGCTAGTGTTTGTTTCCCAGTCAGAAATGGAGTTGAATCCCATGCAGTTTCTGGTCCTATGAGCAAGAGTTGTTTTCTGATAAGAAGAGTCACTATTGTGCTCCTATTGCCATACACAGGGCAAATATCACTCGCGTCTGTTCCCAGCTAGTACAGTGTATTGGACTGAAGAGGAGCTACCGTTCTTGTCAGTTTCCTAAGCAGAGTTGAACTAGATATGGCCCGTGTGTGTAGGAAGAACAGTTCTTTTGTTCTGAGCAAGCTCACTGTTCGGACCCCATAGGAAACACAGTAGAGTAGAAGAGTGCTCTTTTCTCAAAAGCAGAGTGTGTTTCTTGTAAGGCGAGCTAGCGTTTGTTTCCCAGTCCTAAATGGAGTTGAATCACATGCAGATTCTTGTCCTACGAGCAAGAGTTGTTTTCTGGTAAGAAGAGTCACTATTGACCTCCCATTGTCATACACAGGGCAAATAGCTCTGGCATCTGCTCACAGCATGTACAGTGTATTGGACTGAACAGGAGCTACTGTTCTTTTCAGTTTCCTAAGCAGAATTGAACTAGATATGGCAGTATTTGTATGCAGCACAGTTCTTCTGTTCTGAGCAAGCTCACTGTCCTGGCACTCTAGGAAACACAGTAGAGTAGAAGAGTGCTCTTTTCTCAAAAGCAGAGTGTGTTTCTTGTAAGGCGAGCTACTGTTTGTTTCCGAGTTAGAAATGGAGTTGAATCCCATGCAGTTTCTGGTCATACGAGCAAGAGGTGTTTTCTGGTAAGGAAAGTTACTATTGTGCTCCCATTTAAATACACAGTGCAAATAGCACTCGCGTCTGTTCCCAGCAAGTACAGTGTATTGGACTGAATAGGAGCTACTGTTCTTGTCAGTTTCCTAAGCAGAGTTGAACTACATATGGTCCATGTGTGTAGGATGCACAGTTTTTTTGTTCTGAGCAAGCTCACTGTTCAGACCCCAAAGGAAACACAGTAGAGTAGAAGAATACTCTTTTCTCA
>NW_026737536.1:0-38000 GCF_949786415.1 Peromyscus eremicus | reverse complement strand
CAGTCGAGTAGAAGAGTGCACTTTTCTCAAAAGCAGAGTGTGTTTCTTGTAAGGCGAGCTAGCGTTTGTTTCCCAGTCCTAAATGTAGGTGAATCCCATGCAGTTTCTGGTCCTACCAGCAAGAGTTCTTTTCTGCTAAGAAGAGTCACTATTGTGCTCCCATTGTCAGGGCAAATAGCACTGGCATCTGTTCCCAGCATGTACAGTGTATCGGACTGAAGAGGATCTACTGTTCTTGTCAGTTTCCTAAGCAGAGTTGAACTAGATATGGACCGTGTGTGTAGGAAGAACAGTTCTTTTGTTCTCGAATGCTCACTGTTCTGGCCCTATAGGAAGCACATTAGAGTAGAAGACTGCTCTTTTCTCAAAAGCAGAGTGTGTTTTTTGTAAGTCGAGCTAGCGTTTGTTTCCAAGTCCTAAATGGAGTTGAATCCCATGCAGTTTCTGGTCCTACCAGCAAGAGTTCTTTTCTGGTAAGAAGAGTCACTATTGTGCTCCCATTGTCATACACAAGGCAAATAGCACTGGCGTCTAATCCCAACAAGTACAGGGTATTGGACTGAAGAGGATCTATCTTTCTTGTCAGTTTCCTAAGCAGAGTTGAACTAGATATCGCCCGTGTGTGTAGGAAGCACAGTTCTTTTGTTCTGAGCAAGCTCACTGTTCGGACCCCGTAGGAAACACAGTAGAGTAGAAGAGTGCTCTTTTATCAAATGCAGAGTGTGTTTCTTGTAAGGCAAGCTAGCATTTGTTTCCCTGTCCTAAATGGAGTTGAATCACATCCTGTTTTTGGTCTTACGAGCAAGAGTTGTTTTCTGGTAAGTAAAGTCACTATTGCACTCCCATTGCCAGACACAGTGTAAATAGCACTCACGTCTGTTCCAAGCAAGTACAGTGTATTGGACTGAAGAGGAGCTACTGTTCTTGTCAGTTTCCTAAGCAGAGTTGAACTAGATATGGCCCGTGTGTGTAGGAATCACAGTTCTTTTGTTCTGAGCAAGCTCACTGTTCGGACCCCTTGGATACAAAGTAGAGTAGAAGAGTGCTCTTTTCTCAAAAGCAGAGTGTGTTTCTTGTAAGGCGAGCTAGCGTTTGTTTCCCAGTCTTAATGGAGTTTAATCACATGCCGTTTCTTGTCCTACGAGCAAGAGTAGTTTTCTGATAAGAAGAGTCACTATTGCGTTCCCATTGTCATACAAAGGGCAAATAGCACTGGCGTCTGTTCCCAGCATGTACAGTGTATTGGACTGAAGAGGATCTACTGTTCTTTTCAGTTTCCTAAGCAGAATTGAAGTAGATATGGCCGTATTTGTATGAAGCACAGTTCTTTTGTTCTGAATAAGCTCACTGTTCTGGCCCTATAGGAAACACAATAGAGTAAAAGAGTGCTCTTTTCTCAAAAGCAGAGTGTGTTTCTTGTAAGGCGAGCTAGCGTTTGTTTCCCAGTCCTAAATGGAGTTGAATCACATGCAGTTTCTTGTCCTATGACCAAGAGTTGTTTTCTGGTAAGAAGAGTCACTATTGCGCTCCCCTTGTCATACACAGTGCAAATAGCACTCGCTTCTGTTCCCAGGAAGTACAGTGTATTGGACTAAAGGGGAGCTACTGTTCTTGTCAGTTTCCTAAGCAGAGTTGAACTAGATATGGCCCGTGTGTGTAGGAAGCACAGTTCTTTTGTTCTGAGCAAGCTCACTGTTCGGACACCATAGGAAACACAGTAGAGTAGAAGAGTGCTCTTTTTTCAAAAGCAGAGTGTGTTTCTTGTAAGGCGAGCTAGCGTTTGTTTCCCAATCCTAAATGGAGATGAATCACATGCAGTTTCTGGTCCTACGAGCAAGAGTTGTTTTCTGGTAAGAAGAGTCACTATTGTGCTCCCATTGTCATACACAGGGCAAATAGGACTCGCGTCTGTTCCCAGCAAGTGCAGTGTATTGGACTGAAGAGCATCTGCTGTTCTTCTCAGTTTCCTAAGCAGAGTTGAACTAGATATGGCCCGTGTGTGTAGGAAGCACAGTTCTTTTGTTCTGAGATTGCTCACTGTTCCAGCCTTATAGGAAAGACATTAGAGTAGAAGAGTGCTCCTTTCTCAAAAGCAGAGTGTGTTTCTTGTAAGTCAAGCTAGCGTATGTTTCCAAGTCCTAAATGGAGTTGAATCACATGCAGTTTCTGGTCCTACGAGCAAGAGTTGTTATCTGGTAAGAAGAGTCACTATTGCGCTTCCATTGTCATAAACGGGGCAAATAGCCCTGGCATCTGTTCCCACCAAGTACAGTGTATTGGAATGAAGAGGAGCTGCTGTTCTTTTCAGTTTCCTAAGCATAATTGAACTAGATATGGCCCGTGTGTGTAGGAAGCACAGTTCTTTTGTTCTGAGCAAGCTCATTGTTCGGACCCCATATGAACCACAGTAGAGTAGAAGACTGCTCTTTCCTCAAATGCAGAGTGTGTTTCTTGGAAGGCGAGCTAGCGTTTGTTTCCCAGTCCTAAATGGATTTGAATCACATGCAGTTTTTGGTCCTACGAGCAAGAGTTGTTTTCTGGTAAGGAAAGTCACTATTGTGCTCCCATTTACATACACAGTGCAAATAGCACTCACATCTGTTCCCAGCAAGTACAGTGTATTAGACTGAAGCGGAGCTACTGTTCTTGTCAGTTTCCTAAGCAGAATTGAACTAGATATGTCCGTACTTGTAGGAAGCACAGTTCTTTTGTTCTGAGCAAACTCACTGTTCTGGCCATATAGGAAACACAGTAGAGTAGAAGAGTGCTCTTTTCTCAAAAGCAGAGTGTGTTTCCTGTAAGGTGAGCTAGCGTTTGTTTCCGAGTCCTAAATGGAGTTGAATCACATGCAGTTTTTGGTCCTACGAGCAAGAGTTGTTTTCTGGTAAGGAAAGTCATTATTGCGCTCCATTGCCATACACAGTGCAAATAGCACTCGTGTCTGTTCCCAGCAAGTACAGTGAATTGGACTGAAGCAGAGCTAATGTTCTTGTCAGTTTCCTAAGCAGAGTTGAAGTAGATATGGCCCGTGTTTGTAGGAAGCACAGTTCTTTTGTTCTGAGCAATCTCACTGTTCGGACCCCATAGGAAACACAGTAGAGTAGAAGACTGCTCTTTTCTCAAAATCAGAGTGTCTTTCTTGTAAGGCGAGCTAGCGTTTGTTTCCCAGTCCTAAATGGAGTTGAATTACATCCAGTTTTTGGTCCTACGAGCAAGAGTTGTTTTCTGGTAAGGAAAGTCACTATTGTGCTCCCATTGCCATACACAGTGCAAATAGCACTCGCGTCTGTTCCCAGCAAGTACAGTGTATTGGACTGAAAAGGAGCTACTGTTCTTGTCAGTTTCCTAAGCAGAGTTGAACTAGATATGGCCCGTGTGTGGAGGAAGCACAGTTGTGTTGTTCTGAGCAAGCTCACTGTTCGGTCCCCATAGGATGCACAGTAGAGTAGAAGAGTGCTCTTTTCTCAAAAGCAGAGTGTGTTTCTTGTAAGGCGAGCTAGCGTTTGTTTCCCAATCCTAAATGGAGATGAATCACATGCAATTTCTGGTCCTACGAGCAAGAGTTGTTTTCTGGTAAGAAGAGTCACTATTGCGCTCCCATTGTGATACTAGGGCAAATAGCACTGGCGTCTGTTCCCAGCATGTACAGTGTATTGGATTGAAGAGGAGCTACTGTTCATGTCAGTTTCCTAAGCAGAGTTGAACTAGATATGGCCCGTGTGTGTAGGAAGCACAGTTCTTTTGTTCTGAGAATGCTCACTGTTCGGGCACCATAGGAAACACAGTAGAGTAGAAGAGTGCTCTTTTCTCAAAAGCAGAGTGTGTTTCTTGTAAGGCGAGCTAGTGTTTGTTTCCCAGTCCTAAATGGAGTTGAATCACATCCAGTTTCTTGTCCTACGAGCAAGAGTTGTTTTCTGGTAAGAAGAGTCACTATTGTGCTCCCATTGTGATACTAGGGCAAATAGCACTGGCGTCTGTTCCCAGCATGTACAGTGTATTGGAGTGAAGCGGAGCTACTGTTCATGTCAGTTTCCTAAGCATAGTTGAACTAGGTATGGCCCCTGTGTGTAGGAAGCACAGTTCTTTTGTTCTGAGCAAGCTCACTGTTCGGACCCCATAGGAAACACAGTAGAGTAGAAGAGTGCTCTTTTCTCAAAAGCAGAGTGTGTTTCTTGCAAGGCGAGCTAGCGTTTGTTTCCCAGTCCTAAATGGAGTTGAATCACATGTACTTTCTTGTCCTATGAGCAAGAGTTGTTTTCTGGTAAGAAGAGTCACTATTGCGCTCCCATTGTCATACACAGGGCAAATAGCACTTGCGTCTGTTCCCAGCATGTACAGTGTATTGGACTGAAGAGGATCTACTGTTCTTGTCAGTTTCCTAACCAGAATTGAACTAGATATGGCCGTATTTTAGAAAGCACAGTTCTTTTGTTCTGAGCAAACTCACTGTTCTGGCCCTATAGGAAACACAGTAGAGTAGAAGAGTGCTCTTTTCTCAAAAGCAGAGTATGTTTCTTGTAAGGCGAGCTAGCGTTTGTTTCCCAGTCCTAAATGGAGTTGAATCACATGCAGTTTTTGGTTCTACGAGCAAGAGTTTTTTTCTGGTAAGGAAGTGTTTATTGTGCTCCCATTTCCATACACAGTGCAAATAGCACTCGCGTCTACTCCCAGCAAGTACAGTGTATTGGACTGAAGCGGAGCTACTGTTCTTGTCAGTTTCCTAAGCAGAGTTGAACTAGATATGGCCCCTGTGTGGAGGAAGCACCGTTCTTTTGTTCTGAGTATGCTCAGTGTTCTGGCCCTATAGGAAACACAGTAGAGTAGAAGAGTGCTCTTTTCTCAAAAGCAGAGTGTGTTTCTTGTCATGCGAGCTAGCGTTTGTTTACCAATCCTAAATGGAGATGAATCACATGCAGTTTCTGGTCCTATGAGCTAGAGTTGTTTTCTGGTAAGAAGAGTCACAATTGCGCTCCCATTGTGATACTAGGGCAAATAGCACTGGCGTCTGTTCCCAGCATGTACAGTGTATTGGAGTGAAGCAGAGCTACTGTTCATGTCAGTTTCCTAAGCATAGTTGAACTAGGTATGGCCCCTGTGTGTAGGAAGCACAGTTCTTTTGTTCTGAGCAAGCTCACTGTTCGGACCCCATAGGAAACACAGTAGAGTAGAAGAGTGCTCTTTTCTCAAAAGCAGAGTGTGTTTCTTGCAAGGCGAGCTAGCGTTTGTTTCCCAGTCCTAAATGGAGTTGAATCACATGCAGTTTCTTGTCCTACGAGCAAGAGTTGTTTTCTGGTAAGAAGAGTCACTATTGCGCTCCCATTGTCATACACAGGGCAAATAGCACTTGCGTCTGTTCCCAGCATGTACAGTATATTGGACTGAAGAGGATCTACTGTTCTTGTCAGTTTCCTAAACAGAATTGAACTAGATATGGCAGTATTTGTAGAAAGCACAGTTCTTTTGTTCTGAGCAAACTCACTGTTCTGGCCCTATAGGAAACACAGTAGAGTAGAAGAGTGCTCTTTTCTCAAAAGCAGAGTGTGTTTCTTGTAAGGCGAGCTAGCGTTTGTTTCCCAGTCCTAAATGGAGTTGAATCACATGCAGTTTTTGGTTCTATGAGCAAGAGTTGTTTTCTGGTAAGGAAAGTGTCTATTGTGCTCCCATTTCTATACACAGTGCAAATAGCACTCGCGTCTATTCCCAGCAAGTACAGTGTATTGGACTGAAGCGGAGCTACTGTTCTTGTCAGTTTCCTAAGCAGAGTTGAACTAGATATGGCCCCTGTGTGTAGGAAGCACCGTTCTTTTGTTCTGAGTATGCTCACTGTTCTGGCCCTATAGGAAACACAGTAGAGTAGAAGAGTGCTCTTTTCTCAAAAGCAGAGTGTGTTTCTTGTAATGCGAGCTAGCGTTTGTTTCCCAATCCTAAATGGAGATGAATCACATGCAGTTTCTGGTCCTACGAGCTAGAGTTGTTTTCTGGTAAGAAGAGTCACAATTGCGCTCCCATTGTGATACTAGGGCAAATAGCACTGGCGTCTGTTCCCAGCATGTACAGTGTATTGGACTGAAGAGGAGCTACTGTTCATGTCAGTTTCCTAAGCAGAGTTGAACTAGATATGGCCCGTGTGTGTAGGAAGCACAGTTCTTTTTTTCTGAGAATGCTCACTTTTCGGGCACCATAGGAAACACTGTAGAGTAGAAGAGTGCTCTATTCTCAAAAGCAGAGTGTGTCTCTTGTAAGGCGAGCTAGTGTTTGTTTCTCAGTCCTAAATGGAGTTGAATCACATCCAGTTTCTTGTCCTACGAGCAAGAGTTGTTTTCTGGTAAGAAGAGTCACTATTGTGCTCCCATTGTGATACTAGGGCAAATAGCACTGGCGTCTGTTCCCAGCATGTACAGTGTATTGGACTGAAGAGGATCTACTGTTCTTGTCAGTTTCCTAAGCAGAGTTGAACTAGATATGGCCCGTGTGTGTAGGAAGCACAGTTCTTTTGTTCTGAGCAAGCTCACTGTTCGGACCCAATAGGAAACACAGTAGAGTAGAAGAGTGTTCTTTTCTCAAAGCAGAGTGTGTTTCTTGTAAGGCGAGCTAACGTTTGTTTCCCAGTCCTAAATGGAGTTGAATCACATGCAGTTTTTGGTCCTACGACCAAGAGATGTTTTCTGGTAAGGAAAGTCACTATTGTGCTCCCATTGCCATACACAGTGCAAATAGCACTCACGTCTGTTCCCAGCATGTACAGTGTATTGGACTGAAGAGGAGCTACTGTTTTTGTCATTTTCCAAAGCAGGGTTGAACTAGATATGGCCCGTGTGTGTAGGAAGCACAGTTCTTTTGTTCTGAGCAAGCTCACTGTTCGGACCTCATAGGAAACACAGTCGAGTAGAAGAGTGCACTTTTCTCAAAAGCAGAGTGTGTTTCTTGTAAGGCGAGCTAGCGTTTGTTTCCCAGTCCTAAATGTAGGTGAATCCCATGCAGTTTCTGGTCCTACCAGCAAGAGTTCTTTTCTGCTAAGAAGAGTCACTATTGTGCTCCCATTGTCAGGGCAAATAGCACTGGCATCTGTTCCCAGCATGTACAGTGTATCGGACTGAAGAGGATCTACTGTTCTTGTCAGTTTCCTAAGCAGAGTTGAACTAGATATGGACCGTGTGTGTAGGAAGCACAGTTCTTTTGTTCTGCGAATGCTCACTGTTCTGGCCCTATAGGAAGCACATTAGAGTAGAAGACTGCTCTTTTCTCAAAAGCAGAGTGTGTTTCTTGTAAGTCGAGCTAGCGTTTGTTTCCAAGTCCTAAATGGAGTTGAATCCCATGCAGTTTCTGGTCCTACCAGCAAGAGTTCTTTTCTGGTAAGAAGAGTCACTATTGTGCTCCCATTGTCATACACAAGGCAAATAGCACTGGCGTCTAATCCCAACAAGTACAGGGTATTGGACTGAAGAGGATATATCTTTCTTGTCAGTTTCCTAAGCAGAGTTGAACTAGATATCGCCCGTGTGTGTAGGAAGCACAGTTCTTTTGTTCTGAGCAAGCTACACACAGGGGCCATATCTAGTTCAACTCTGCTTAGGAAATTGACAAGAACAGTAGCTCCTCTTCAGTCCAATACACTGTACTTGCTGGGAACAGACGCGAGTGCTATTTGCACTGTGTATGGCAATGGGAGCGCAATAGTGACTCTTCTTACCAGAAAACAACTCTTGCTCGTAGGACCAAAAACTGCATGTGATTCAACTCCATTTAGGACTGTAAACAAACGCTAGCTCACCTTACAAGAAAAACACTCTGCTTTTGAGGAAAGAGCACTCTTCAACTCTACTGTGTTTCCTATAGGGCCAATGAGTGAGCTTGCTCAGAACAAAAGAACTGTGCTTCCTACACACACGGTTATATCTAGTTCAATTCTGCTTATGAAACTGACAAGAACAGTAGATCCTCTTCAGTCCCATACACTGTAATTGCTGGGAACAGACGCCAGTGCTATTTGCCCTGTGTATGACAATGGGAGCGCAATAGTGATTCTTCTTACCAGAAAACAATTCTTGCACGTAGGACCAGAAACTGCATGTGATTCAATTCCATTTACGACTGGGAAACAAACGCTAGCTCGTTTTACAAGAAACACACTCTGCTTTTGAGAAAAGATCACTCTTCTACTCTACTGTGTTTCCTATAGAGCCAGAATAGTGAGCTTGCTCAGAACAAAAGAAATGTGCTTCCTTCACACACGGGCCATATCTAGTTCAATTCTGCTTAGGAAACTGACAAGAACAGTAGCTCCTCTTCAGTCCAATACACTGTTCTTGCTGGGAACAGACGCCAGTGCTATTTGCACTGTGCATGGCAATGGGACAACAACAGTGACTTTCCTTACCAGAAAAAAACTCTTGCTCGTAGGACCAAAATCTGCATAAGATTCAACTCCATTTAGGACTGGGAAACATACGCTATCTCGCCTTACTAGAAACACACTCTGCTTTTGAGAAAAGGGTACTCTTCTACTCTACTGTGTTTCTTATGGGGTCAGAACAGTGAGGTTGCTCAGAACAAAAGAACTGTGCTTCCTACACACACGGGCCATATCTAGATCAATTCTCCTTAGGAAACTGACAAGGACAGTAGATCCTCTTCAGTCAAATACACTGTACATGCTGGGAATAGACGCCAGTGCTATTTGCCCTGTGTATGACATTGGGAGTGCAATAGTGACTCTTCTTACCAGAAAACAACTCTTGCTCGTAGGACCAGAAACTGCATGTGATTCAACTCCATTTAGGACCTCGAAACAAACGCTAGCTCGCCTTACAAGAAACACACTCTGCTTTTGAGAAAAGATCACTCTTCTACTCTACTGTGTTTCCTAGGGACCAAACAGTGAGCTTGCTCAGAACAAAAGAACTGTGCTTCCTACACACACGGGCCATATCTAGTTCAACTCTGCTTAGGAAACTGACAAGAACAGTAGCTCCTCTTCAGTCCAATACACTGTACTTGCTGGGAACAGACGCGAGTGCTATTTGCACTGTGCAGGGGAATGGGAGCGCAATAGTGACATTCCTTACCAGAAAACAACTCTTGCTCATGGGACCAAAAACTGCATGTGATTCAACTCCATTTAGGACTGGGAAACAAACGCTAGCTCGCCTTACAAGAAACACACTCTGCTTTTGAGAAAAGAGCACTCTTTTACTATACTGTGTTTTCTATAGAGCCAAAACAGTGAGCTTGCTCAGGACAAAAGAACTGTGCTTCCTAAACACACGGCCATATCTAGTTCAATTCTGCTTAGGAAACTGACAATAACAGTAGATCCTCCTCAGTCCAATACACTGTACATGCTGTGAACAGACGCCAGTGCTATTTGTAATGTGTATGACAATGGGAGCGCAATAGTGACTCTTCTTACCAGAAGACAACTCTTGCTCGTAGGACCAGAAACGGCATGTGATTCAACTCCATTTAGGACTTGGAAACAAACGCTAGCTCGCCTTACAAGAAACACACTCTGCTTTGAGAAAAGATCACTCTTCTACTCTACTGTGTTTCCTTTGGGGTCCAAACAGTGAGCTTGCTCAGAACAAAAGAACTGTGCTTCCTATACACACGGGCCATATCTAGTTCAACTCTGCTTAGGAAACTGACAAGAACAGTAGCTCCTCTTCAGTCCAATATACTGTACTTGCTGGGAACAAACGCGAGAGCTATTTGCACTGTATATCGCAATGGGAGCCCAATAGTGACTCTTCTTACCAGAAAACAACTCTTGCTCGTAGGACCAAAAACTGCATGTGATTCAACTCCATTTAGGACTGTAAACAAACGCTAGCTCACTTTACAAGAAAAACACTCTGCTTTTGAGAAAAGAGCACTCTTCGACTCTACTGTGTTTCCTATAGGGCCAAAGAGTGAGCTTGCTCAGAACAAAAGAACTGTGCTTCCTACACACACGGTTATATCTAGTTCAATTCTGCTTATGAAACTGACAAGAACAGTAGATCCTCTTCAGTCCCATACACTGTAATTGCTGGGAACAGACGCCAGTGCTGTTTGCCCTGTGTATGACAATGGGAGCGCTATAGTGATTCTTCTTACCAGAAAACAACTCTTGCACGTAGGACCAGAAACTGCATGTGATTCAATTCCATTTAGGACTGGGAAACAAACGCTAGCTGGCCTTACAAGAAACACACTCTGCTTTTGAGAAAAGATCACTCTTCTACTCTACTGTGTTTCCTATAGAGCCAGAATAGTGAGCTTGCTCAGAACAAAAGAAATGTGCTTCCTACACACCCGGGCCATATCTAGTTCAATTCTGCTTAGGAAACTGACAAGAACAGTAGCTCCTCTTCAGTCCAATACACTGTTCTTGCTGGGAACAGACGCCAGTGCTATTTGCCCTGTGTATGACATTGGGAGCGCAATAGTGACTCTTCTTACCAGGAAACAACTCTTGCTCGTAGGACCAGAAACTGCATGTGATTCAACTTCATTTAGGACCTCGAAACAAACGCTAGCTCGCCTTACAAGAAACACACTCTGCTTTTGAGAAAAGAGCACTCTTCTACTCTACTGTGTTTCCTAGGGACCAAACAGTGAGCTTGCTCAGAACAAAAGAACTGTGCTACCTACACACACGGGACATATCTAGTTCAACTCTGCTTAGGAAACTGACAAGAACAGTAGCTCCTCTTCAGTCCAATATACTGTACTTGCTGGGAACAAACGCGAGAGCTATTTGCACTGTATATCGCAATGGGAGCCCAATAGTGACTCTTCTTACCAGAAAACAACTCTTGCTCGTAGGACCAAAAACTGCATGTGATTCAACTCCATTTAGGACTGTAAACAAACGCTAGCTCACTTTACAAGAAAAACACTCTGCTTTTGAGAAAAGAGCACTCTTCAACTCTACTGTGTTTCCTATAGGGCCAAAGAGTGAGCTTGCTCAGAACAAAAGAACTGTGCTTCCTACACACACGGTTATATCTAGTTCAATTCTGCTTATGAAACTGACAAGAACAGTAGATCCTCTTCAGTCCCATACACTGTAATTGCTGGGAACAGACGCCAGTGCTATTTGCCCTGTGTATGACAATGGGAGCGCAATAGTGATTCTTCTTACCAGAAAACAACTCTTGCACGTAGGACCAGAAACTGCATGTGATTCAATTCCATTTATGACTGGGAAACAAACGCTAGCTCGCCTTACAAGAAACACACTCTGCTTTTGAGAAAAGATCACTCTTCTACTCTACTGTGTTTCCTATAGAGCCAGAATAGTGAGCTTGCTCAGAACAAAAGAAATGTGCTTCCTACACACCCGGGCCATATCTAGTTCAATTCTGCTTAGGAAACTGACAAGAACAGTAGCTCCTCTTCAGTCCAATACACTGTTCTTGCTGGGAACAGACGCCAGTGCTATTTGCCCTGTGTATGACATTGGGAGCTCAATAGTGACTCTTCTTACCAGGAAACAACTCTTGCTCGTAGGACCAGAAACTGCATGTGATTCAACTTCATTTAGGACCTCGAAACAAACGCTAGCTCGCCTTACAAGAAACACACTCTGCTTTTGAGAAAAGAGCACTCTTCTACTCTACTGTGTTTCCTAGGGACCAAACAGTGAGCTTGCTCAGAACAAAAGAACTGTGCTTCCTACACACACTGGTCATATCTAGTTCAACTCTGCTTAGGAAACTGACAAGAACAGTAGCTCCTCTTCAGTCCAATACACTGTACTTGCTGGGAACAGACGCGAGTGCTATTTGCAATGTGTAGGGGAATGGGAGCGCAATAGTGACTTTCCTTACCAGAAAACAACTCTTGCTCATGGGACCAAAAACTGCATGTGATTCAACTCCATTTAGGACTGGGAAACAAACGCTAGCTCGCCTTACAAGAAACACACTCTGCTTTTGAGAAAAGAGCACGCTTTTACTATACTGTGTTTTCTATAGAGCCAAAACAGTGAGCTTGCTCAGAACAAATGAACCGTGCTTCCTAAACACACGGCCATATCTAGTTCAATTCTGCTTAGGAAACTGACAATAACAGTAGATCCTCCTCAGTCCAATACATTGTACATGCTGTGAACAGACGCCAGTGCTATTTGTAATGTGTATGACAATGGGAGCGCAATAGTGACTCTTCTTACCAGAAGACAACGCTTGCTCGTAGGACCAGAAACTGCATGTGATTCAACTCCATTTAGGACTGGGAAACAAACGCTAGCTCGCCTTACAAGAAACACACTCTGCTTTTGAGAAAACAGCACTCCTACTCTACTGTGTTTTCTATAGAGCCAAAACAGTGAGCTTGCTCAGAACAAAAGAACTGTGCTTCCTAAACACACGAGTCATACCTAGTTCAATTCTGCTTAGGAAACTGACAATAACAGTAGATCCTACTCATTCCAATACACTGTACATGCTGGGAACAGACGCCAGTGCTATGTGAAATGTATATGACAATGGGAACGCAATAGTGACTCTTCATACCAGAAGACAACTCTTGCTCGTAGGAGCATAAACTGCATTTGATTCAACTCCATTTAGGACTGGGAAACAAACACTAGCTCGCCATACAAGAAACACACTCTGCTTTTGAGAAAAGAGCACTCTTCTACTCTACTGTGTTTCCTTTGGGATCCGAAGAGTGAGCTTGCTCAGAACAAAAGGACTGTGCTTCCTACACACACGGCCATATCTAGTTCAATTCTGCTTAGGAAACTGACAAGAACAGTAGATCCTCTTCAGTCCACTACACTGTACATGCTGGGAATAGACGCCATTGCTATTTGCCTTGTGTATGATAATGGGAGCGCAATAGTGACTCTTATTACCAGAAAACAACTCTTGCTCATAGGACCAGAAACTGCATGTGATTCAACTCCATTTAGGACTGGGAAACAAACGCTAGCTCGACTTACAAGAAACACACTCTGCTTTTGAGAAAAGAGCACTCTTCTACTCTACTGTGTTTCCTATGCGGTCCGAAAAGTGAGCTTGCTCAGAACAAAATAACTGTGCTTCCTACACACATGAGCAATATTTAGTTCAACTCTGCTTAGGAAACTGACAAGAACAGTAGCTCCTCTTCAGTCCAATACACTGTACTTCCTGGGAACAGACGCGAGTGCTATTTGCACTGTTTATGTCAATGGGAGCACAACAGTGACTCTTCTTACCAGAAAACAACTCTTGCTCATAGGACCAGAAACTGTATGGGATTCAACTACATTTCTGACTGGGAAACAAATGCTAGCTCGCCTTACAAGAAATACACACTGCTTTTCAGAAAAGAGCACTCTTCTACTCTACTGTGTTTTCTATAGAGTCAAAACAATGAGCTTGCTCAGAACAAAAGAACTTTGCTTCCTACACACACGGCCATATCTAGTTCAATTCAGCTTAGGAAACTGACAATAGCAGTATATCCTCCTCAGTCCAATACACTGTACATGCTGGGAACAGACGCCAGTGCTATTTGTAATGTGTATGACAATGGGAGCACAATAGTGACTCTTCTTACCAGAAGACAACTTTTGCTCATAGGACCAGAAACTGCATGGGATTCAACTCCATTTAGGACTGCAAAACAAATGCTAGCTCGCCTTACAACAAACACACTCTGCTTTTGAGAAAAGAGCCCTCTTCTACTCTAAAGTGTTTCCAATGGGTTACGAACAGTGAGCTTGCTCAGAACAAAGGAACTGTGCTTCCTACACACACGAGCCATATCTAGTTCAACTCTCCTTAGGAAACTGACAGAAACAGTAGCTCCTCTTCAGTCCAATACACCGTACTTGCTGGGAACAGACGACAGTGCTATTTGCCCTGTGTATGACAATGGGAGGGCAATAGTGACTCTTCTTACCAGAAAACAACTCTTGCTCGTAGGACCAAAAACTGCATATGATTCAACTCCATTTCAGACTGGGAAACAAAGGCTGGCTCGCCTTACAAGAAACACACTCTGCTTTTGAGAACAGAGCACTCTTCTACTCTACTGTGTTTCCTATGTGGTCCGAAAAGTGAGCTCGCTCAGAACAAAATAACTGTGCTTCCTACACACACGAGCCATATTTAGTTCAACTCTGCTTAGGAAACTGACAAGAACAGTAGCTCCTCTTCAGTCCAATACACTGTACTTCCTGGGAACAGACACGAGTGCTATTTGCACTGTTTATGTCAATGGGAGCACAATAGTGACTCTTCTTACCAGAAAACAACTCTTGCTCATAGGACCAGAAACTGTATGGGATTCAACTCCATTTCAGACTGGGAAACAAATGCTAGCTCGCCTTACAAGAAATACACACTGCTTTTGAGAAAAGAGCACTCTTCTACTCTACTGTGGTTTCTACAGATTCAAAACAATGAGCTTGCTCAGAACAAAAGAGCTTTGCTTCCTACACACACGGCCATATCTAGTTCAATTCTGCTTAGGAAACTGACAATAACAGTAGATCCTCCTCAGTCCAATACATTGTACATGCTGGGAACAGACGCCAGTGCTATTTGTAATGTGTATGACAATGGGAGCACAATAGTGACTCTTCTTACCATAAGACAACTTTTGCTCGTAGGACCAGAAACTGCATGCGATTCAACTCCATTTAGTACTGCGAAACAAATGCTAGCTCGCCTTACAACAAACACACTCTGCTTTTGAAAAAAGAGCCCTCTTCTACTCTAAAGTGTTTCCAATGGTTTACGAACAGTGAGCTTGCTCAGAACAAAGGAACTGTGCTTCCTACACACACGAGCCATATCTAGTTCAACTCTCCTTAGGAAACTGACAGAAACAGTAGCTCCTCTTCAGTCCAATACACCGTACTTCCTGGGAACAGACGCCAGTGCTATTTGCCCTGTGTATGACAATGGGAGGGCAATAGTGACTCTTCTTTCCAGAAAACAACTCTTGCTCGTAGGACCAAAAACTGCATGTGATTCAACTCCATTTAGGACTGGGAAACAAAGGCTGGTTCGCCGTACAAGAAACACATTCTGCTTTTGAGAAAAGAGCACTCTTCTACTAAACTGTGTTTCCTATAGGGCCAAAACAATGAGCTTGCTCAGAACAAAAGAACTGTGCTTCCTACACACACGGTCATATCTATTTCAATTCTGCTTATGAAACTGACAAGAATAGTAGATCCTCTTCAGTCCAACACTCTGTAGTTGCTGTGAACAGACGCGAGTGCTATTTGCCCAGTGTATGACAATGGGAGGGCAATAGTGACTCTTTTACCAGAAAACAATTCTTGCTCGTAGGACCAGAAACTGCATGTGATTCAACTCCATTTAGGACTCGGAAACAAAGCCTAGCTCTACTTACGAGAAACACTCTGCTTTTGAGAAAAGAGCACTCTTCTAATCTAAAGTGTTTCCTATGGGGTCCGAACAGTGAGGTTGCTCAGAACAAAGGAACTGTGCTTCCTACACACACGAGCCACATCTAGTTCAACTCAGCTTAGGAAACTGACAATAACAGTAGATCCTCCTCAGGCCAATACACTGTACATGCTGTGAACAGACGCCAGTGCTATTTGTAATGTGTATGACAATGGGAGCGCAATAGTGACTCTTCTTACCAGAAGACAACTCTTGCTCGTAGGACCAGAAACTGCATGGGATTCAACTCCATTTAGGACTGGGAAACAAACACTAGCTCGCTTTACAAGAAACACACTCTGCTTTTGAGAAAAGAGCACTCATCTACTCTACTGAGTTTCCTATAAGGCCAGAACAGTGAGCTTGCTCAGAACAAAAGAACTGTGCTTCCTACACACAGGGGCCATATCTACATTAATTCTGCTTAGGAAACTGACAAGAACAATAGATCCTCTTCAGTGCAATACACTGTAAATGCTGGGAATAGACGCCAGTGCTATTCGCCCTGTGTATGACAATGGGAACGCAATAGTGACTCTTCTTACCAGAAAACAACTCTTGCTCGTAGGACCAGAAACTGCATGGGATTCAATTCCATTTCAGACTGGGAAACAAACACTAGCTCGCCTTACAAGAAACACACTCTGCTTTTGAGAAAAGAGCACTCTTCTACTCTACTGTCTTTCCTATGGGGTCCGAACAGTGAGCTTGCTCAGAACAAAAGAACTGTGCTTCCTACACACAGGGGCCATATCTAGTTCAACTCTGCTTAGGAAACTGACAAGAACAGTAGCTCCTCTTCAGTCCAATACACTGTACTTGCTGGGAACAGACGCGAGTGCTATTTGCACTGTGTATGGCAATGGGAGCGTAATAGTGACTCTTCTTACCACAAAACAACTCTTGCTCATAGGACCAGAAACTGCATGGGATTCAACTCCATTTCTGACTGGGAAACAAACACTAGCTCGCCTTACAAGAAACACACTCTGCTTTTGAGAAAAGAGCACTCTTCAACTCTACTGTGTTTCCTATAGGGCCAAAGAGTGAGCTTGCTCAGAACAAAAGAACTGTGCTTCCTACACACACGGTTATATCTAGTTCAATTCTGCTTATGAAACTGACAAGAACAGTAGATCCTCTTCAGTCCCATACACTGTAATTGCTGGGAACAGACGCCAGTGCTATTTGCCCTGTGTATGACAATGTGAGCGCAATAGTGACTCTTCTTACCAGAAAACAACTCTTGCACGTAGGACCAGAAACTGCATGTGATTCAATTCCATTTATGACTGGGAAACAAACGCTAGCTCGCCTTACAAGAAACACACTCTGCTTTTGAGAAAAGAGCACTCTTCTACTCTACTGTGTTTCCTATAGAGCCAGAATAGTGAGCTTGCTCAGAACAAAAGAAATGTGCTTCCTACACACCCGGGCCATATCTAGTTCAATTCTGCTTAGGAAACTGACAAGAACAGTAGCTCCTCTTCAGTCCAATACACTGTTCTTGCTGGGAACAGACGCCAGTGCTATTTGCCCTGTGTATGACATTGGGAGCTCAATAGTGACTCTTCTTACCAGGAAACAACTCTTGCTCGTAGGACCAGAAACTGCATGTGATTCAACTTCATTTAGGACCTCGAAACAAACGCTAGCTCGCCTTACAAGAAACACACTCTGCTTTTGAGAAAAGAGCACTCTTCTACTCTACTGTGTTTCCTAGGGACCAAACAGTGAGCTTGCTCAGAA
This sequence comes from Peromyscus eremicus, assembly GCF_949786415.1. Lineage (NCBI taxonomy): Eukaryota > Metazoa > Chordata > Mammalia > Rodentia > Cricetidae > Peromyscus > Peromyscus eremicus. The sequence continues at coordinate 20,853 of NW_026737536.1, read as the reverse complement.
CAAAAGAACTGTGCTTCCTACACACACTGGTCATATCTAGTTCAACTCTGCTTAGGAAACTGACAAGAACAGTAGCTCCTCTTCAGTCCAATACACTGTACTTGCTGGGAACAGACGCGAGTGCTATTTGCAATGTGTAGGGGAATGGGAGCGCAATAGTGACTTTCCTTACCAGAAAACAACTCTTGCTCATGGGACCAAAAACTGCATGTGATTCAACTCCATTTAGGACTGGGAAACAAACGCTAGCTCGCCTTACAAGAAACACACTCTGCTTTTGAGAAAAGAGCACGCTTTTACTATACTGTGTTTTCTATAGAGCCAAAACAGTGAGCTTGCTCAGAACAAATGAACCGTGCTTCCTAAACACACGGCCATATCTAGTTCAATTCTGCTTAGGAAACTGACAATAACAGTAGATCCTCCTCAGTCCAATACATTGTACATGCTGTGAACAGACGCCAGTGCTATTTGTAATGTGTATGACAATGGGAGCGCAATAGTGACTCTTCTTACCAGAAGACAACTCTTGCTCGTAGGACCAGAAACTGCATGTGATTCAACTCCATTTAGGACTGGGAAACAAACGCTAGCTCGCCTTACAAGAAACACACTCTGCTTTTGAGAAAACAGCACTCCTACTCTACTGTGTTTTCTATAGAGCCAAAACAGTGAGCTTGCTCAGAACAAAAGAACTGTGCTTCCTAAACACACGAGTCATACCTAGTTCAATTCTGCTTAGGAAACTGACAATAACAGTAGATCCTACTCATTCCAATACACTGTACATGCTGGGAACAGACGCCAGTGCTATGTGAAATGTATATGACAATGGGAACGCAATAGTGACTCTTCATACCAGAAGACAACTCTTGCTCGTAGGAGCATAAACTGCATTTGATTCAACTCCATTTAGGACTGGGAAACAAACACTAGCTCGCCATACAAGAAACACACTCTGCTTTTGAGAAAAGAGCACTCTTCTACTCTACTGTGTTTCCTTTGGGATCCGAAGAGTGAGCTTGCTCAGAACAAAAGGACTGTGCTTCCTACACACACGGCCATATCTAGTTCAATTCTGCTTAGGAAACTGACAAGAACAGTAGATCCTCTTCAGTCCACTACACTGTACATGCTGGGAATAGACGCCATTGCTATTTGCCTTGTGTATGATAATGGGAGCGCAATAGTGACTCTTATTACCAGAAAACAACTCTTGCTCATAGGACCAGAAACTGCATGTGATTCAACTCCATTTAGGACTGGGAAACAAACGCTAGCTCGACTTACAAGAAACACACTCTGCTTTTGAGAAAAGAGCACTCTTCTACTCTACTGTGTTTCCTATGCGGTCCGAAAAGTGAGCTTGCTCAGAACAAAATAACTGTGCTTCCTACACACATGAGCAATATTTAGTTCAACTCTGCTTAGGAAACTGACAAGAACAGTAGCTCCTCTTCAGTCCAATACACTGTACTTCCTGGGAACAGACGCGAGTGCTATTTGCACTGTTTATGTCAATGGGAGCACAACAGTGACTCTTCTTACCAGAAAACAACTCTTGCTCATAGGACCAGAAACTGTATGGGATTCAACTACATTTCTGACTGGGAAACAAATGCTAGCTCGCCTTACAAGAAATACACACTGCTTTTCAGAAAAGAGCACTCTTCTACTCTACTGTGTTTTCTATAGAGTCAAAACAATGAGCTTGCTCAGAACAAAAGAACTTTGCTTCCTACACACACGGCCATATCTAGTTCAATTCAGCTTAGGAAACTGACAATAGCAGTATATCCTCCTCAGTCCAATACACTGTACATGCTGGGAACAGACGCCAGTGCTATTTGTAATGTGTATGACAATGGGAGCACAATAGTGACTCTTCTTACCAGAAGACAACTTTTGCTCATAGGACCAGAAACTGCATGGGATTCAACTCCATTTAGGACTGCAAAACAAATGCTAGCTCGCCTTACAACAAACACACTCTGCTTTTGAGAAAAGAGCCCTCTTCTACTCTAAAGTGTTTCCAATGGGTTACGAACAGTGAGCTTGCTCAGAACAAAGGAACTGTGCTTCCTACACACACGAGCCATATCTAGTTCAACTCTCCTTAGGAAACTGACAGAAACAGTAGCTCCTCTTCAGTCCAATACACCGTACTTGCTGGGAACAGACGACAGTGCTATTTGCCCTGTGTATGACAATGGGAGGGCAATAGTGACTCTTCTTACCAGAAAACAACTCTTGCTCGTAGGACCAAAAACTGCATATGATTCAACTCCATTTCAGACTGGGAAACAAAGGCTGGCTCGCCTTACAAGAAACACACTCTGCTTTTGAGAACAGAGCACTCTTCTACTCTACTGTGTTTCCTATGTGGTCCGAAAAGTGAGCTCGCTCAGAACAAAATAACTGTGCTTCCTACACACACGAGCCATATTTAGTTCAACTCTGCTTAGGAAACTGACAAGAACAGTAGCTCCTCTTCAGTCCAATACACTGTACTTCCTGGGAACAGACACGAGTGCTATTTGCACTGTTTATGTCAATGGGAGCACAATAGTGACTCTTCTTACCAGAAAACAACTCTTGCTCATAGGACCAGAAACTGTATGGGATTCAACTCCATTTCAGACTGGGAAACAAATGCTAGCTCGCCTTACAAGAAATACACACTGCTTTTGAGAAAAGAGCACTCTTCTACTCTACTGTGGTTTCTACAGATTCAAAACAATGAGCTTGCTCAGAACAAAAGAGCTTTGCTTCCTACACACACGGCCATATCTAGTTCAATTCTGCTTAGGAAACTGACAATAACAGTAGATCCTCCTCAGTCCAATACATTGTACATGCTGGGAACAGACGCCAGTGCTATTTGTAATGTGTATGACAATGGGAGCACAATAGTGACTCTTCTTACCATAAGACAACTTTTGCTCGTAGGACCAGAAACTGCATGCGATTCAACTCCATTTAGTACTGCGAAACAAATGCTAGCTCGCCTTACAACAAACACACTCTGCTTTTGAAAAAAGAGCCCTCTTCTACTCTAAAGTGTTTCCAATGGTTTACGAACAGTGAGCTTGCTCAGAACAAAGGAACTGTGCTTCCTACACACACGAGCCATATCTAGTTCAACTCTCCTTAGGAAACTGACAGAAACAGTAGCTCCTCTTCAGTCCAATACACCGTACTTCCTGGGAACAGACGCCAGTGCTATTTGCCCTGTGTATGACAATGGGAGGGCAATAGTGACTCTTCTTTCCAGAAAACAACTCTTGCTCGTAGGACCAAAAACTGCATGTGATTCAACTCCATTTAGGACTGGGAAACAAAGGCTGGTTCGCCGTACAAGAAACACATTCTGCTTTTGAGAAAAGAGCACTCTTCTACTAAACTGTGTTTCCTATAGGGCCAAAACAATGAGCTTGCTCAGAACAAAAGAACTGTGCTTCCTACACACACGGTCATATCTATTTCAATTCTGCTTATGAAACTGACAAGAATAGTAGATCCTCTTCAGTCCAACACTCTGTAGTTGCTGTGAACAGACGCGAGTGCTATTTGCCCAGTGTATGACAATGGGAGGGCAATAGTGACTCTTTTACCAGAAAACAATTCTTGCTCGTAGGACCAGAAACTGCATGTGATTCAACTCCATTTAGGACTCGGAAACAAAGCCTAGCTCTACTTACGAGAAACACTCTGCTTTTGAGAAAAGAGCACTCTTCTAATCTAAAGTGTTTCCTATGGGGTCCGAACAGTGAGGTTGCTCAGAACAAAGGAACTGTGCTTCCTACACACACGAGCCACATCTAGTTCAACTCAGCTTAGGAAACTGACAATAACAGTAGATCCTCCTCAGGCCAATACACTGTACATGCTGTGAACAGACGCCAGTGCTATTTGTAATGTGTATGACAATGGGAGCGCAATAGTGACTCTTCTTACCAGAAGACAACTCTTGCTCGTAGGACCAGAAACTGCATGGGATTCAACTCCATTTAGGACTGGGAAACAAACACTAGCTCGCTTTACAAGAAACACACTCTGCTTTTGAGAAAAGAGCACTCATCTACTCTACTGAGTTTCCTATAAGGCCAGAACAGTGAGCTTGCTCAGAACAAAAGAACTGTGCTTCCTACACACAGGGGCCATATCTACATTAATTCTGCTTAGGAAACTGACAAGAACAATAGATCCTCTTCAGTGCAATACACTGTAAATGCTGGGAATAGACGCCAGTGCTATTCGCCCTGTGTATGACAATGGGAACGCAATAGTGACTCTTCTTACCAGAAAACAACTCTTGCTCGTAGGACCAGAAACTGCATGGGATTCAATTCCATTTCAGACTGGGAAACAAACACTAGCTCGCCTTACAAGAAACACACTCTGCTTTTGAGAAAAGAGCACTCTTCTACTCTACTGTCTTTCCTATGGGGTCCGAACAGTGAGCTTGCTCAGAACAAAAGAACTGTGCTTCCTACACACAGGGGCCATATCTAGTTCAACTCTGCTTAGGAAACTGACAAGAACAGTAGCTCCTCTTCAGTCCAATACACTGTACTTGCTGGGAACAGACGCGAGTGCTATTTGCACTGTGTATGGCAATGGGAGCGTAATAGTGACTCTTCTTACCACAAAACAACTCTTGCTCATAGGACCAGAAACTGCATGGGATTCAACTCCATTTCTGACTGGGAAACAAACACTAGCTCGCCTTACAAGAAACACACTCTGCTTTTGAGAAAAGAGCACTCTTCTACTCTACTGTGTTTCCTATATTGCCAGAATAGTGATCTTGCTCAGAACAAAAGAACTTTGCTTCCTACACACACGGGCTATATCTAGTTCTACTCTGCTTAGGAAACTGACAAGAACAGTAGCTCCTCTTCAGTCCAATACACTGTACATGCTGGGAACAGACGCCAGTGCTATTTGCCCTGTGTATGGCAATGGGAGCACAATAGTGACTCTTCTTACCAGAAAACAACTCTTGCTCGTAGGACCAGAAACTTTATGTGATTCAACTCCATTTAGAATGGAAAAACAAACGCTAGCTCGCCTTACAAAAACACACACTGCTTTTGAGAAAAGGGCACTCTTCTACTCTACTGTTTTTCTTATGGGGTCAGAACAATGAGCTTTCTCAAAACAGATGAACTGTGCTTCCTACACACACGGGCCTTATCTAGATCAATTCTGCTTAGGAAACTGACAAGGACAGTAGATCCTCTTCAGTCCAGTACACTGTACATGCTGGGAACAGACGTGAGTGCTATTTGCCCTGTGTATGACATATGGAGCACAATAGTGACTCTACTTACCAGAAAACAACTCTTGCTCGTAGGACCAGAAACTGCATGTAATTCAACTACATTTAGGATTGGGAAACAAATGCTAGCTCGCCTTACAAGAAACACACTCTGCTTTTGAGAAAAGAGCCCTAATCTAATCTAAAGTGTTTCCTATGGGGTCCAAACAGTGAGCTTGCTCAGAACAAAAGAACTGTGCTTCCTACACACAGGAGCCATATCTAGTTCAACTCTGCTTAGGAAACTGACAAGAACAGTAGCTCCTCTTCAGTCCAATACACTGTAATTCCTGCGAAGAGACGCGAGTGCTATTTGCACAGTGTATGGCAATGGTAGCGTAATAGTGACTCTTCTTACCAGAAAACAACTCTTGCTCATAGGACCAGAAACTGCATGGGATTCAACTCCATTTATGACTGGGAAACAAACACTAGCTCGCCTTACAAGAAACAGACTCTGCTTTTGAGAAAAGATCACTCTTCTACTCTACTGTGTTTCCTATGGGATCCGAACAGTGAGCTTGCTCAGAACAAAAGAACTGTGCTTCCTACACACATGGGCCATATCTAGTTCAACTCTGATTAGGAAACTGACAAGAACAGTAGCTCCTCTTCAGTCCAATACACTGTACTTGCTGGGAACAGACACGAGTGCTATTTGCACTGTGTAGGGGAATGGGAGCACAATAGTGACTTTCCTTACCAGAAAACAACTCATGCTCATGGGACCAAAAACTGCATGTGATTCAACTCCATTTAGGACTGGGAAACAAACACTAGCTCGCCTTACAAGAAACATACTCTGCTTTTGAGAAAAGAGCACTCTTCTACTCTACTGTGTTTTCTATAGAGCCAAAACAGTGAGCTTGCTCAGAACAAAAGAACTGTGCTTCCTACACACACGGCCATATCTAGTTCAATTCTGCTTAGGAAACTGACAAGAACAGTGGATCCTCTTCAGTCCAATACACTGTACTTGCTGGGAACAGACGCGAGTGCTATTTGCACTGTGTATGACAATGAGAGCACAATAGTGACTCTTCTTACCAGAAAACAACTCTTGCTCGTAGGACCACAAGCTGCATGTGATTCAACTCCATTTAGGACTGAGGAACAAACACTAGCTCGCCTTACAAGAAACACACTCTGCTTTTGAGAAAAGAGCACTCTTCTACTCTACTGTGTTTCTTATAGTGCCAGAATAATGAGCTTGCTCAGAACAAAAGAACTTTGCTTCCTACACACACGGGCGATATCTAGTTCAACTCTGCTTAGGAAACTGACAAGAACAGTAGCTCCTATTCAGTCCAATACCTGTATATGCTGGGAACAGACGCGAGTGCTATTTGCCCTGTGTATGACATATGGAGCGCAATAGTGACTCTTCTTACCAGAAAAAAACTCTTGCTCGTAGGACCAGAAACTGCATGTGATTCAACTCCATTTAGGACTGAAAAACAAACGGTAGCTCGCCTTACAAGAAACACACTCTGCTTTTCAGAAAAGGGCACTCTTCTACTCTACTGTGTTTCCTATAGGGCAAAAACAGTGAGCTTGCACAGAACAAAAGAACTGTGTTTCCTACACACACGGCCATATCTAGTTCAATTCTGCTTAGGAAACTGACAAGAACAGTAGCTCCTCTTCAGTCCAATACCTGTACATGCTGGGAACAGACGCGATTGCTATTTGCACTATGTTTGGCAATGGGAGCACAATAGTGACTTTCCTTACCAGAAAACAACTCTAGCTCGTAGGACCCAAAACTGCATGTGATTCAACTCCATTTAGGACTGGAAACAAACGCTAGCTCGCCTTACAAGAAAAACACTCTGCTTTTGAGAAAAGAGCACTCTTCAACTCTACTGCGTTTCCTATAGGGCCAAAACAGTGAGCTTGTTCTGAACAAAAGAACTGTGCTTCCTACACACACGGTCATATCTAGTTCAATTCTGCTTATGAAACTGACAAGAACACTAGATCCTCTTCAGTCCCATATACTGTACTTGCTGGGAACAGACGCCAGTGCTATTTGCCCTGTGTATGACAATGGGAGCGCAATAGTGACTCTTCTTACCAGAAAACAACTCTTGCTCGTAGGACCAGAAACTGCATGTGATTCAACTCCATTTCAGTCTGGGAAAAAAACAATAGCTCGCCTTACAAGAAACACACTCTGCTTTTGAGAAAAGAGCACTCTTCTACTCTACTGTGTTTCCTATGGGGTCCGAACAGTGAGCTTGCTCAGAACAAAAGAACTGTGCTTCCTACACACAGGGGCCATATCTAGTTCAACTCTGCTTAGGAAACTGAAAAGAACAGTAGCTCATCTTCAGTCTAGTACACTGTACTTGCTGCGAACAGTCGTGAGAGCTGTTTGCACTGTGTATGGCAATGGGAGCACAATAGTGACTCTTCTTACCAGAAAACAACTCTTGCTCATAGGACCAAAAACTACATGTAATTCAACTCCATTTAGGACTGGGAAACAAACGCTAGCTCGCCTTACAAGAAACACACTCTGCTTTTGAGAAAAGAGCACTCTTCTACTCTACTGTGTTTCCTATAGGGCCAAAACAGTGAGCTTGCTCAGAACAAAAGAACTGTGCTTCCTACACACACCGTCATATCTAGTTCAATTCTGCTTATGAAACTGACAAGAATAGTAGATCCTCTTCAGTCCAATACTCTGTAGTTGCTGCAAACAGACCCGAGTGCTATTTGCCCAGTGTATGGCAATGGGAGCGCAATAGTGACTCTTCTTACCAGAAAACAACTATTGCTCGTAGAACCAAAAACTACATGTGATTCAACTCCATTTAGGACTGGGAAACAAACGCTAGCTCGCCTTACAAGAAACACACTCTGCTTTTGAGAAAAGAGAACTCTTCTACTCTACTGTGTTTCCTATAGGGCCAAAACAGTGAGCTTGCTCAGAACAAAAGAACTGTGCTTCCTACACACACGGTCATATCTAGTTCAATTCTACTTAGGAAACTGACAAGAATAGTAGATCTTCTTCAGTCAAATACACTGTAGTTGCTGGGAACAGACACGAGTGCTATTTGCCCAGTGTATGAAAATGGGAGCGCAATAGTGACTCTTCTTACCAGAAAACAACTCTTGATCGTAGGACCAGAAACTGCATGTGATTCAACTCCATTTAGGACTGGGAAACAAAAGCTAGCTCGCCTTACAACAAACACACTCTGCTTTTGAGAAAAGAGCCCTCTTCTAATCTAAAGTGTTTCCTATGCGGTCTGAACAGTGAGCTTGCTCAGAACAAAAGAACTGTGCTTCCTACACACACGAGCCATATCTAGTTCAACTCTGCTTAGAAAACTGACAAGAACAGTAGCTCCTCTTCAGTCCAATACACTGTACTTGCTGGGAACAGACGCGAGTGCTATTTGCACTGTGTAGGGGAATGGGAGCGCAATAGTGAATTTCCTTACCAGAAAACAACTCTTGCTCATGGGACCAAAAACTGCATGTGATTCAACTCCATTTCGGACTGGGAAACAAACGCTAGCTCGCCTTAGAAGAAACACACTCTGCATTTGAGAAAAGAGCACTCTTCTACTCTACTGTGATTCCTATAGAGCCAAAACAGTGAGCTTGCTCAGAACAAAAGAACTGTGCTTCCTACACACACGGCCATATCTGGTTCAATTCTGCTTAGGAAACTGACAAGAACAGTAGATCCTCTTCAGTCCACTACACTGTACATGCTGGGAATAGACGACATTGCTATTTGCCTTGTGTATGACAATGGGAGCGCAATAGTGACTCTTCTTACCAGAAAACAACTCTTGCTCGTAGGACCAGAAACTGCATGGGATTCAACTCCATTTAGGACTGGGAAACAAACGCTAGCTCGACTTACAAGAAACACACTCTGCTTTTGAGAAAAGAGCACTCTTCTACTCTTCTGTTTTTCCTTTGGGGTGCAAACAGTGTGCTTGCTCAGAACAAAAGAACTGTGCTTCCTACACACACGGGACATATCTAGTTCAACTCTGCTTAGGAAACTGACAAAAACAGTAGCTCCTCTTCTGTCCAATACACTGTACTTGCTGGGAACAGACGCGAGAGCTATTTGCACTGTATATGGCAATGGGAGCCCAAAAGTGACTCTTCTTACCAGAAAACAACTCTTGCTCGTAGGACCAAAAACTGCATGGGATTCAACTCCATTTCAGACTGGGAAACAAACACTAGCTCGCCTTACAAAAAACAGACTCTGCTTTTGAGAAAAGAGCACTCTTCTACTATACTGTGTTTCCTACAGGGCCAGAACAGTGAGCTTGCTCAGAACAAAAGAACTTTGCTTCCTACACACACGGGCTATATCTAGTTCAACTCTGCTTAGGAAACTGACAAGAACAGTAGCTCCTCTTCAGTCAAATACACTGTACATGCTGGGAATAGACGCCAGTGCTATTTGCAATGTGTATGGCAATGGGAGCGCAATAGTGACTCTTCTTCCCAGAAAACAACTCTTGCTTGTACGACCAAAAACTGCATGTGATTCAACTCCATTTAGGACTGGGAAACAAACGCTAGCTTGCCTTACAACAAACACACTCTGCTTTTGAGAAAAGAGCCCTCTTCTAATCTAAAGTGTTTCCTATGCGGTCCGAACAGTGAGCTTGCTCAGAACAAAAGAACTGTGCTTCCTACACACACGAGCCATATCTAGTTCAACTCTGCTTAGAAAACTGACAAGAACAGTAGCTCCTCTTCAGTCCAATACACTGTACTTCCTGGGAACAGACGCGAGTGCTATTTGTACTGTGTATGGCAATGGGAGCGTAATAGTGACTCTTCTTACCAGAAAACAACTCTTGCTCGTAGGACTAGAAACTGCATGGGATTCAACTCCATTCAGGACTGGGAAACAAACACTAGCTCGCCATACAAGAAACACACTCTGCTTTTGAGAAAAGAGCACTCTTCTACTCTACTGTGTTTCCTTTGGGATCTGAACAGTGAATTTGCTCAGAACAAAAGAACTGTGCTTCCTCCACACACGGGCCATATCTAGTTCAACTCTGCTTAGGAAACTGACAAGAACAGTAGCTCATCTTCAGTCCAATACACTGTACTTGCTGGGAACAGACGCGAGTGCTATTTGCACTGTGTAGGGGAATGGGAGCGCAATAGTGAATTTCCTTACCAGAAAACAACTCTTGCTCATGGGACCAAAAACTGCATGTGATTCAACTCCATTTCGGACTGGGAAACAAACGCTAGCTCGCCTTAGAAGAAACACACTCTGCATTTGAGAAAAGAGCACTCTTCTACTCTACTGTGATTCCTATAGAGCCAAAACAGTGAGCTTGCTCAGAACAAAAGAACTGTGCTTCCTACACACACGGCCATATCTGGTTCAATTCTGCTTAGGAAACTGACAAGAACAGTAGATCCTCTTCAGTCCACTACACTGTACATGCTGGGAATAGACGACATTGCTATTTGCCTTGTGTATGACAATGGGAGCGCAATAGTGACTCTTCTTACCAGAAAACAATTCTTGCTCGTATGACCAGAAACTGCATGGGATTCAACTCCATTTAGGACTGGGAAACAAACGCTAGCTCGACTTACAAGAAACACACTCTGCTTTTGAGAAAAGAGCACTCTTCTACTCTTCTGTTTTTCCTTTGGGGTGCAAACAGTGTGCTTGCTCAGAACAAAAGAACTGTGCTTCCTACACACACGGGACATATCTAGTTCAACTCTGCTTAGGAAACTGACAAAAACAGTAGCTCCTCTTCTGTCCAATACACTGTACTTGCTGGGAACAGACGCGAGAGCTATTTGCACTGTATATGGCAATGGGAGCCCAAAAGTGACTCTTCTTACCAGAAAACAACTCTTGCTTGTAGGACCAAAAACTGCATGGGATTCAACTCCATTTCAGACTGGGAAACAAACACTAGCTCGCCTTACAAAAAACAGACTCTGCTTTTGAGAAAAGAGCACTCTTCTACTATACTGTGTTTCCTACAGGGCCAGAACAGTGTGCTTGCTCAGAACAAAAGAACTTTGCTTCCTACACACACGGGCTATATCTAGTTCTACTCTGCTTAGGAAACTGACAAGAACAGTAGCTCCTCTTCAGTCAAATACACTGTACATGCTGGGAATAGACGCCAGTGCTATTTGCAATGTGTATGGCAATGGGAGCGCAATAGTGACTCTTCTTCCCAGAAAACAACTCTTGCTTGTACGACCAAAAACTGCATGTGATTCAACTCCATTTAGGACTGGGAAACAAATGCTAGCTTGCCTTACAACAAACACACTCTGCTTTTGAGAAAAGAGCCCTCTTCTAATCTAAAGTGTTTCCTATGCGGTCCGAACAGTGAGCTTGCTCAGAACAAAAGAACTGTGCTTCCTACACACACGAGCCATATCTAGTTCAACTCTGCTTAGAAAACTGACAAGAACAGTAGCTCCTCTTCAGTCCAATACACTGTACTTCCTGGGAACAGACGCGAGTGCTATTTGTACTGTGTATGGCAATGGGAGCGTAATAGTGACTCTTCTTACCAGAAAACAACTCTTGCTCGTAGGACTAGAAACTGCATGGGATTCAACTCCATTCAGGACTGGGAAACAAACACTAGCTCGCCATACAAGAAACACACTCTGCTTTTGAGAAAAGAGCACTCTTCTACTCTACTGTGTTTCCTTTGGGATCTGAACAGTGAATTTGCTCAGAACAAAAGAACTGTGCTTCCTACACACACGGGCCATATCTAGTTCAACTCTGCTTAGGAAACTGACAAGAACAGTAGCTCATCTTCAGTCCAATACACTGTACTTGCTGGGAATAGACGCGAGTGCTATTTGCACTGTGTAGGGGAATGGGAGCGCAATAGTGAATTTCCTTACCAGAAAACAAGTCTTGCTCATGGGACCAAAAACTGCATGTGATTCAACACCATTTCGGACTGGGAAACAAACGCTAGCTCGCCTTAGAAGAAACACACTCTGCATTTGAGAAAAGAGCACTCTTCTACTCTACTGTGATTCCTATAGAGCCAAAACAGTGAGCTTGCTCAGAACAAAAGAACTGTGCTTCCTACACACACGGCCATATCTGGTTCAATTCTGCTTAGGAAACTGACAAGAACAGTAGATCCTCTTCAGTCCACTACACTGTACATGCTGGGAATAGACGACATTGCTATTTGCCTTGTGTATGACAATGGGAGCGCAATAGTGACTCTTCTTACCAGAAAACAACTCTTGCTCGTAGGACCAGAAACTGCATGGGATTCAACTCCATTTAGGACTGGGAAACAAACGCTAGCTCGACTTACAAGAAACACACTCTGCTTTTGAGAAAAGAGCACTCTTCTACTCTTCTGTTTTTCCTTTGGGGTGCAAACAGTGTGCTTGCTCAGAACAAAAGAACTGTGCTTCCTACACACACGGGACATATCTAGTTCAACTCTGCTTAGGAAACTGACAAAAACAGTAGCTCCTCTTCTGTCCAATACACTGTACTTGCTGGGAACAGACGCGAGAGCTATTTGCACTGTATATGGCAATGGGAGCCCAAAAGTGACTCTTCTTACCAGAAAACAACTCTTGCTCGTAGGACCAAAAACTGCATGGGATTCAACTCCATTTCAGACTGGGAAACAAACACTAGCTCGCCTTACAAAAAACAGACTCTGCTTTTGAGAAAAGAGCACTCTTCTACTATACTGTGTTTCCTACAGGGCCAGAACAGTGTGCTTGCTCAGAACAAAAGAACTTTGCTTCCTACACACACGGGCTATATCTAGTTCTACTCTGCTTAGGAAACTGACAAGAACAGTAGCTCCTCTTCAGTCAAATACACTGTACATGCTGGGAATAGACGCCAGTGCTATTTGCAATGTGTATGGCAATGGGAGCGCAATAGTGACTCTTCTTCCCAGAAAACAACTCTTGCTTGTACGACCAAAAACTGCATGTGATTCAACTCCATTTAGGACTGGGAAACAAACGCTAGCTTGCCTTACAACAAACACACTCTGCTTTTGAGAAAAGAGCCCTCTTCTAATCTAAAGTGTTTCCTATGCGGTCCGAACAGTGAGCTTGCTCAGAACAAAAGAACTGTGCTTCCTACACACACGAGCCATATCTAGTTCAACTCTGCTTAGAAAACTGACAAGAACAGTAGCTCCTCTTCAGTCCAATACACTGTACTTCCTGGGAACAGACGCGAGTGCTATTTGTACTGTGTATGGCAATGGGAGCGTAATAGTGACTCTTCTTACCAGAAAACAACTCTTGCTCGTAGGACTAGAAACTGCATGGGATTCAACTCCATTTAGGACTGGGAAACAAACACTAGCTCGCCATACAAGAAACACACTCTGCTTTTGAGAAAAGAGCACTCTTCTACTCTACTGTGTTTCCTTTGGGATCTGAACAGTGAATTTGCTCAGAACAAAAGAACTGTGCTTCCTACACACACGGGCCATATCTAGTTCAACTCTGCTTAGGAAACTGACAAGAACAGTAGCTCATCTTCAGTCCAATACACTGTACTTGCTGGGAATAGACGCGAGTGCTATTTGCACTGTGTAGGGGAATGGGAGCGCAATAGTGAATTTCCTTACCAGAAAACAAGTCTTGCTCATGGGACCAAAAACTGCATGTGATTCAACACCATTTCGGACTGGGAAACAAACGCTAGCTCGCCTTAGAAGAAACACACTCTGCATTTGAGAAAAGAGCACTCTTCTACTCTACTGTGATTCCTATAGAGCCAAAACAGTGAGCTTGCTCAGAACAAAAGAACTGTGCTTCCTACACACACGGCCATATCTGGTTCAATTCTGCTTAGGAAACTGACAAGAACAGTAGATCCTCTTCAGTCCACTACACTGTACATGCTGGGAATAGACGACATTGCTATTTGCCTTGTGTATGAAAATGGGAGCGCAATAGTGACTCTTCTTACCAGAAAACAACTCTTGCTCGTAGGACCAGAAACTGCATGGGATTCAACTCCATTTAGGACTGGGAAACAAACGCTAGCTCGACTTACAAGAAACACACTCTGCTTTTGAGAAAAGAGCACTCTTCTACTCTTCTGTTTTTCCTTTGGGGTGCAAACAGTGTGCTTGCTCAGAACAAAAGAACTGTGCTTCCTACACACACGGGACATATCTAGTTCAACTCTGCTTAGGAAACTGACAAAAACAGTAGCTCCTCTTCTGTCCAATACACTGTACTTGCTGGGAACAGACGCGAGAGCTATTTGCACTGTATATGGCAATGGGAGCCCAAAAGTGACTCTTCTTACCAGAAAACAACTCTTGCTCGTAGGACCAAAAACTGCATGGGATTCAACTCCATTTCAGACTGGGAAACAAACACTAGCTCGCCTTACAAAAAACAGACTCTGCTTTTGAGAAAAGAGCACTCTTCTACTATACTGTGTTTCCTACAGGGCCAGAACAGTGTGCTTGCTCAGAACAAAAGAACTTTGCTTCCTACACACACGGGCTATATCTAGTTCTACTCTGCTTAGGAAACTGACAAGAACAGTAGCTCCTCTTCAGTCAAATACACTGTACATGCTGGGAATAGACGCCAGTGCTATTTGCAATGTGTATGGCAATGGGAGCGCAATAGTGACTCTTCTTCCCAGAAAACAACTCTTGCTTGTACGACCAAAAACTGCATGTGATTCAACTCCATTTAGGACTGGGAAACAAACGCTAGCTTGCCTTACAACAAACACACTCTGCTTTTGAGAAAAGAGCCCTCTTCTAATCTAAAGTGTTTCCTATGCGGTCCGAACAGTGAGCTTGCTCAGAACAAAAGAACTGTGCTTCCTACACACACGAGCCTTATCTAGTTCAACTCTGCTTAGAAAACTGACAAGAACAGTAGCTCCTCTTCAGTCCAATACACTGTACTTCCTGGGAACAGACGCGAGTGCTATTTGTACTGTGTATGGCAATGGGAGCGTAATAGTGACTCTTCTTACCAGAAAACAACTCTTGCTCGTAGGACTAGAAACTGCATGGGATTCAACTCCATTTAGGACTGGGAAACAAACACTAGCTCGCCATACAAGAAACACACTCTGCTTTTGAGAAAAGAGCACTCTTCTACTCTACTGTGTTTCCTTTGGGATCTGAACAGTGAATTTGCTCAGAACAAAAGAACTGTGCTTCCTCCACACACGGGCCATATCTAGTTCAACTCTGCTTAGGAAACTGACAAGAACAGTAGCTCATCTTCAGTCCAATACACTGTACTTGCTGGGAACAGACGCGAGTGCTATTTGCACTGTGTAGGGGAATGGGAGCACAATAGTGAATTTCCTTACCAGAAAACAACTCTTGCTCATGGGACCAAAAACTGCATGTGATTCTACTCCATTTAGGACTGGGAAACTAATGCTAGCTCGCCTTAGAAGAAACACACTCTGCATTTGAGAAAAGAGCACTCTTCTACTCTACTGTGATTCCTATAGAGCCAAAACAGTGAGCTTGCTCAGAACAAAAGAACTGTGCTTCCTACACACACGGCCATATCTGGTTCAATTCTGCTTAGGAAACTGACAAGAACAGTAGATCCTCTTCAGTCCACTACACTGTACATGCTGGGAATAGACGACATTGCTATTT
The DNA here is from genome assembly GCF_949786415.1 of Peromyscus eremicus. Lineage (NCBI taxonomy): Eukaryota > Metazoa > Chordata > Mammalia > Rodentia > Cricetidae > Peromyscus > Peromyscus eremicus. Next base: position 4,878 of record NW_026737536.1, on the reverse strand, counting down.
GCCTTGTGTATGACAATGGGAGCGCAATAGTGACTCTTCTTACCAGAAAACAACTCTTGCTCGTAGGACCAGAAACTGCATGTGATTCAACTCCATTTAGGACTGGGAAACAAACGCTAGCTCGACTTACAAGAAACACACTCTGCTTTTGAGAAAAGAGCACTCTTCTACTCTTCTGTTTTTCCTTTGGGGTGCAAACAGTGTGCTTGCTCAGAACAAAAGAACTGTGCTTCCTACACACACGGGACATATCTAGTTCAACTCTGCTTAGGAAACTGACAAAAACAGTAGCTCCTCTTCTGTCCAATACACTGTACTTGCTGGGAACAGACGCGAGAGCTATTTGCACTGTATATGGCAATGGGAGCCCAAAAGTGACTCTTCTTACCAGAAAACAACTCTTGCTCGTAGGACCAAAAACTGCATGGGATTCAACTCCATTTCAGACTGGGAAACAAACACGAGCTCGCCTTACAAAAAACAGACTCTGCTTTTGAGAAAAGAGCACTCTTCTACTATACTGTGTTTCCTACAGGGCCAGAACAGTGAGCTTGCTCAGAACAAAAGAACTTTGCTTCCTACACACACGGGCTATATCTAGTTCAACTCTGCTTAGGAAACTGACAAGAACAGTAGCTCCTCTTCAGTCAAATACACTGTACATGCTGGGAATAGACGCCAGTGCTATTTGCAATGTGTATGGCAATGGGAGCGCAATAGTGACTCTTCTTCCCAGAAAACAACTCTTGCTTGTACGACCAAAAACTGCATGTGATTCAACTCCATTTAGGACTGGGAAACAAACTCTAGCTTGCCTTACAACAAACACACTCTGCTTTTGAGAAAAGAGCCCTCTTCTAATCTAAAGTGTTTCCTATGCGGTCCGAACAGTGAGCTTGCTCAGAACAAAAGAACTGTGCTTCCTACACACACGAGCCATATCTAGTTCAACTCTGCTTAGAAAACTGACAAGAACAGTAGCTCCTCTTCAGTCCAATACACTGTACTTCCTGGGAACAGACGCGAGTGCTATTTGTACTGTGTATGGCAATGGGAGCGTAATAGTGACTCTTCTTACCAGAAAACAACTCTTGCTCGTAGGACTAGAAACTGCATGGGATTCAACTCCATTCAGGACTGGGAAACAAACACTAGCTCGCCATACAAGAAACACACTCTGCTTTTGAGAAAAGAGCACTCTTCTACTCTACTGTGTTTCCTTTGGGATCTGAACAGTGAATTTGCTCAGAACAAAAGAACTGTGCTTCCTACACACACGGGCCATATCTAGTTCAACTCTGCTTAGGAAACTGACAAGAACAGTAGCTCATCTTCAGTCCAATACACTGTACTTGCTGGGAACAGACGCGAGTGCTATTTGCACTGTGTAGGGGAATGGGAGCGCAATAGTGAATTTCCTTACCAGAAAACAAGTCTTGCTCATGGGACCAAAAACTGCATGTGATTCAACACCATTTCGGACTGGGAAACAAACGCTAGCTCGCCTTAGAAGAAACACACTCTGCATTTGAGAAAAGAGCACTCTTCTACTCTACTGTGATTCCTATAGAGCCAAAACAGTGAGCTTGCTCAGAACAAAAGAACTGTGCTTCCTACACACACGGCCATATCTGGTTCAATTCTGCTTAGGAAACTGACAAGAACAGTAGATCCTCTTCAGTCCACTACACTGTACATGCTGGGAATAGACGACATTGCTATTTGCCTTGTGTATGACAATGGGAGCGCAATAGTGACTCTTCTTACCAGAAAACAACTCTTGCTCGTAGGACCAGAAACTGCATGGGATTCAACTCCATTTAGGACTGGGAAACAAACGCTAGCTCGACTTACAAGAAACACACTCTGCTTTTGAGAAAAGAGCACTCTTCTACTCTTCTGTTTTTCCTTTGGGGTGCAAACAGTGTGCTTGCTCAGAACAAAAGAACTGTGCTTCCTACACACACGGGACATATCTAGTTCAACTCTGCTTAGGAAACTGACAAAAACAGTAGCTCCTCTTCTGTCCAATACACTGTACTTGCTGGGAACAGACGCGAGAGCTATTTGCACTGTATATGGCAATGGGAGCCCAAAAGTGACTCTTCTTACCAGAAAACAACTCTTGCTCGTAGGACCAAAAACTGCATGGGATTCAACTCCATTTCAGACTGGGAAACAAACACTAGCTCGCCTTACAAAAAACAGACTCTGCTTTTGAGAAAAGAGCACTCTTCTACTATACTGTGTTTCCTACAGGGCCAGAACAGTGTGCTTGCTCAGAACAAAAGAACTTTGCTTCCTACACACACGGGCTATATCTAGTTCTACTCTGCTTAGGAAACTGACAAGAACAGTAGCTCCTCTTCAGTCAAATACACTGTACATGCTGGGAATAGACGCCAGTGCTATTTGCAATGTGTATGGCAATGGGAGCGCAATAGTGACTCTTCTTCCCAGAAAACAACTCTTGCTTGTACGACCAAAAACTGCATGTGATTCAACTCCATTTAGGACTGGGAAACAAACGCTAGCTTGCCTTACAACAAACACACTCTGCTTTTGAGAAAAGAGCCCTCTTCTAATCTAAAGTGTTTCCTATGCGGTCCGAACAGTGAGCTTGCTCAGAACAAAAGAACTGTGCTTCCTACACACACGAGCCATATCTAGTTCAACTCTGCTTAGAAAACTGACAAGAACAGTAGCTCCTCTTCAGTCCAATACACTGTACTTCCTGGGAACAGACGCGAGTGCTATTTGTACTGTGTATGGCAATGGGAGCGTAATAGTGACTCTTCTTACCAGAAAACAACTCTTGCTCGTAGGACTAGAAACTGCATGGGATTCAACTCCATTTAGGACTGGGAAACAAACACTAGCTCGCCATACAAGAAACACACTCTGCTTTTGAGAAAAGAGCACTCTTCTACTCTACTGTGTTTCCTTTGGGATCTGAACAGTGAATTTGCTCAGAACAAAAGAACTGTGCTTCCTACACACACGGGCCATATCTAGTTCAACTCTGCTTAGGAAACTGACAAGAACAGTAGCTCATCTTCAGTCCAATACACTGTACTTGCTGGGAACAGACGCGAGTGCTATTTGCACTGTGTAGGGGAATGGGAGCGCAATAGTGAATTTCCTTACCAGAAAACAAGTCTTGCTCATGGGACCAAAAACTGCATGTGATTCAACACCATTTCGGACTGGGAAACAAACGCTAGCTCGCCTTAGAAGAAACACACTCTGCATTTGAGAAAAGAGCACTCTTCTACTCTACTGTGATTCCTATAGAGCCAAAACAGTGAGCTTGCTCAGAACAAAAGAACTGTGCTTCCTACACACACGGCCATATCTGGTTCAATTCTGCTTAGGAAACTGACAAGAACAGTAGATCCTCTTCAGTCCACTACACTGTACATGCTGGGAATAGACGACATTGCTATTTGCCTTGTGTATGACAATGGGAGCGCAATAGTGACTCTTCTTACCAGAAAACAACTCTTGCTCGTAGGACCAGAAACTGCATGGGATTCAACTCCATTTAGGACTGGGAAACAAACGCTAGCTCGACTTACAAGAAACACACTCTGCTTTTGAGAAAAGAGCACTCTTCTACTCTTCTGTTTTTCCTTTGGGGTGCAAACAGTGTGCTTGCTCAGAACAAAAGAACTGTGCTTCCTACACACACGGGACATATCTAGTTCAACTCTGCTTAGGAAACTGACAAAAACAGTAGCTCCTCTTCTGTCCAATACACTGTACTTGCTGGGAACAGACGCGAGAGCTATTTGCACTGTATATGGCAATGGGAGCCCAAAAGTGACTCTTCTTACCAGAAAACAACTCTTGCTCGTAGGACCAAAAACTGCATGGGATTCAACTCCATTTCAGACTGGGAAACAAACACTAGCTCGCCTTACAAAAAACAGACTCTGCTTTTGAGAAAAGAGCACTCTTCTACTATACTGTGTTTCCTACAGGGCCAGAACAGTGTGCTTGCTCAGAACAAAAGAACTTTGCTTCCTACACACACGGGCTATATCTAGTTCTACTCTGCTTAGGAAACTGACAAGAACAGTAGCTCCTCTTCAGTCAAATACACTGTACATGCTGGGAATAGACGCCAGTGCTATTTGCAATGTGTATGGCAATGGGAGCGCAATAGTGACTCTTCTTCCCAGAAAACAACTCTTGCTTGTACGACCAAAAACTGCATGTGATTCAACTCCATTTAGGACTGGGAAACAAACGCTAGCTTGCCTTACAACAAACACACTCTGCTTTTGAGAAAAGAGCCCTCTTCTAATCTAAAGTGTTTCCTATGCGGTCCGAACAGTGAGCTTGCTCAGAACAAAAGAACTGTGCTTCCTACACACACGAGCCTTATCTAGTTCAACTCTGCTTAGAAAACTGACAAGAACAGTAGCTCCTCTTCAGTCCAATACACTGTACTTCCTGGGAACAGACGCGAGTGCTATTTGTACTGTGTATGGCAATGGGAGCGTAATAGTGACTCTTCTTACCAGAAAACAACTCTTGCTCGTAGGACTAGAAACTGCATGGGATTCAACTCCATTTAGGACTGGGAAACAAACACTAGCTCGCCATACAAGAAACACACTCTGCTTTTGAGAAAAGAGCACTCTTCTACTCTACTGTGTTTCCTTTGGGATCTGAACAGTGAATTTGCTCAGAACAAAAGAACTGTGCTTCCTCCACACACGGGCCATATCTAGTTCAACTCTGCTTAGGAAACTGACAAGAACAGTAGCTCATCTTCAGTCCAATACACTGTACTTGCTGGGAACAGACGCGAGTGCTATTTGCACTGTGTAGGGGAATGGGAGCACAATAGTGAATTTCCTTACCAGAAAA
>NW_026737535.1:0-38048 GCF_949786415.1 Peromyscus eremicus | reverse complement strand
GGAGTTGAATCACATGCAGTTTCTTGTCGTACGAGCAAGAGTTGTTTTCTGGTAAGAAGAATCACTATTGTGCTCCCATTGTCATACACAGGGCAAATAGCACTGGCGTCTGTTCCCAGCATGTACAGTGTATTGGACTGAAGAGGACCTACTGTTCTTGTCACTTTCCTAAGCAGAATTGAACTAGATAAGGCGGTATTTGTAGGAAGCACAGTTCTTTTTTTCTGAGCAAACTCACTCTTCTGGCCCTATAGGAAACACAGTAGAGTAGAAGAGTGCTCTTTTCTCAAAAGCAGAGTGTGTTTCTTGTAAGGCGAGCTAGCGTTTGTTTCCCAGTCCTAAATGGAGTTGAATCACATGCAGTTTCTTGTCCTACGAACAAGAGTTGTTTTCTGGTAAGGAAAGTCACTATTGTGCTCCCATTGTCATACACAGTGCAAATACCAATCGCGTCTGTTCCCAGCAAGTACAGTGTATTGGACTAAAGCGGAGCTACTGTTCTTGTCAGTTTCCTAAGCAGAGTTGAACAAGATATGGCGCATGTGTGTAGGAAGCACAGTTCATTTGTTCTGAGCAAGCTCACTGTTCAGACCCCATAGGAAACACAGTCGAGTAGAAGACTGCTCTTTTCTCAAAATCAGAGTGTCTTTCTTGTAAGGCGAGCTAGCGTTAGTTTCCCATTCCTAAATGGAGTTGAATTACATCAAGTTTTTGGTCCTATGAGCAAGAGTTGTTTTCTGGTAAGGAAAGTCACTATTGTGCTCCCATTGCCATACACCAGTGCAAATAGCACTCTCGTCTGTTCCCAGCAAGTACAGTGTATTGGACTGAAAAGGAGCTACTGTTCTTGTCAGTTTCCTAAGCAGAGTTGAACTAGATATGCCCCGTGTGTGGAGGAAGCACAGTTCTGTTGTTCTGAGCAAGCTCACTGTTCGGTCCCCATAGGATACACAGTAGAGTAGAAGAGTGCTCTTTTCTCAAAAGCACAGTGTGTTTCTTGTAAAGCGAGCTAGCGTTTGTTTCCCAGTCCTAAATGGAGTTGAATCACATGCAGTTTCTTGTCCTACGAGCAAGAGTTGTTTTTTGGTAAGAAGAGTCACTATTGCGCTCTCCATTGTCATACACAGGGCAAATAGCACTGGCGTCTGTTCCCAGCATATACAGTGTATTGGACTGAAGAGGATCTACTGTTCTTGTCAGTTTCCTAAGCAGAATTGACTAGATATGGCCGTATTTGTAGGAATCACAGTTGTTGTTCTGAGCAAAGTCACTGTTCTGGCCCTATAGGAAACACAGTAGAGTAGAACAGTGCTATTTTCTCAAAAGCGGTGTGTGTTTCTTGTAAGGCGAGCTAGCGTTTGTTTCCAGTCCTAAATGGAGTTGAATCACATGCAGTTTCTTGTCCTACGAGCAAGAGTTGTTTTCTGGTAAGGAAAGTCACTATTGTGCTCCCATTGCCATACACAGTGCAAAATAGCACTCGCGTCTGTTCCCAGCAAGTACAGTGAATTGGACTGAAGCGGAGCTAATGTTCTTGTCAGTTTCCTAAGCAGATTTGAACTAGATATGGCCCCTGTTTGTAGGAAGCACAGTTCTTTTATTCTGAGCAAGCTCACTGTTTAGACATCATAGGAAACACAGTAGAGTAGAAAAGTGCTCTTTTCTCAAAAGCAGAGTGTGTTTCTTGTAAGGGGAGCTAGCGTTTGTTACCCGGTCCTAAATGGAGTTGAATCCCATGCAGTTTCTTGTCCTACAAGCAAGAGTTGTTTTGCTGGTAAGAAGAGTCACTATTGTGCTCCCATTGTCATACACAGGCAAATAGCACTGGCGTCTGTTCACAGCATGTACAGTGTAGTGGACTGAAGAGGATCTACAGTTCTTGTCAGTTTCTTAAGCAGAATTGAGCTAGATATGGCCGTTTGTGAAGGAAGCACAGTTCTTTTGTTCTGAGCAAGCTCACTGTTTGGACCCCATAGGAAACAGAGTAGTGTAGAAGAGTGCTCTTTTCTCAAAAGCAGAGTGTGTTTCTTGTAAGGCAAGCTAGCATTTGTTTCGCTGTGATAAATGGAGTTGAATCACATCCTGTTTTTGGTCTTACGAGCAAGAGTTTTTTCTGGTAAGGAAAGTCACTATTGCACTCCCATTTCCAGACTCAGTGCAAATAGCACTCACGTCTGTTCCAAGCAAGTACAGTGTATTGGACTAAAGAGGAGCTCCTGTTCTTGTCAGTTTCCTAAGTAGAGTTGAACTAGATATGGCCCGTGTGTGTAGGAAGCACAGTTCTTTTGTTCGGAGCAAGCTTACTGTTCGGATCCCATTGGATACACAGTAGAGTAGAAGAGTGCTCTTTTCTCAAAAGCAGAGTGTGTTTCTTGTAAGGCGAGCTATCGTTTGTTTCCCAGTCCTAAATGGAGTTGAATCACATGCACTTTCTTGTCCTATGAGCAAGAGCTGTTTTCTGGTAAGAAGAGTCACTATTGCGCTCCCATTGTCTTACACAGGGCAAATAGCACTTGCGTCTGTTCCCAGCATGTACAGTGTATTGGACTGAAGAGGATCTACTGTTCTTGTCAGTTTCCTAAGCAGAATTGAACTAGATATGGCCGTATTTGTAGGAAGCACAGTTCTTTGTTCTGAGCAAACTCACTGTTCTGGCCATATAGGAAACACAGTAGAGTAGAAGAGTGCTGTTTTCTCAAAAGCAGAGTGTGTTTCCTGTAAGGTGAGCTAGCGTTTGTTTCTGAGTCCTAAATGGAGTTGAATCACATGCAGTTTTTGGTCCTAAGAGCAAGAGTTGTTTTCTGGTAAGGAAAGTCATTATTGCGCTCCATTGCCATACACAGTGCAAATAGCACTCGTGTCTGTTCCCAGCAAGTACAGTGAATTGGACTGAAGCGGAGCTAATGTTCTTGTAAGTTTCCTAAGCAGAGTTGAACTAGATATGGCCCGTGTTTCTAGGAAGCACAGTTCTTTTGTTCTGAGCAAGCTCACTGTTCCGACCCCATAGGAAACACAGTCGAGTAGATGACTGCTCTTTTCTCAAAATCAGAGTGTCTTTCTTGTAAGGCGAGCTAGCGTTAGTTTCCCATTCCTAAATGGAGTTGAATTACATCAAGTTTTTGGTCCTATGAGCAAGAGTTGTTTTCTGGTAAGGAAAGTCACTATTGTGCTCCCATTGCCATACACAGTGCAAATAGCACTCTCGTCTGTTCCCAGCAAGTACAGTGTATTGGACTGAAAAGGAGCTACTGTTCTTGTCAGTTTCCTAAGCAGAGTTGAACTAGATATGCCCCGTGTGTGAACGAAGCACAGTTCTGTTGTTCTGAGCAAGGTCACTGTTCGGTCCCCATAGGATACACAGTAGAGTAGAAGAGTGCTCTTTTCTCAAAAGCAGAGTGTGTTTCTTGTAAGGCGAGCTAGCGTTTGTTTCCCAGTCCTAAATCGAGTTGAATCACATGCAGTTTCTTGTCCTACGAGCAAGAGTTGTTTTCTGGTAAGAAGAGTCACTATTGCGCTCCCATTTTCATACACAGGGCATTAAGCACTTGCGTCTGTTCCCAGCATGTACAGTGTACTGGACTGAAGAGGATCTACTGTTCTTGTCAGTTTCCTAAGCAGAATTGAACTAGATATGGCCGTATTTGTAGAAAGCACAGTTCTTTTCTTCTGAGCAAACTCACTGTTCTGGCCCTATAGGAAACACAGTAGAGTAGAAGAGTGCTCTCTTCTCAAAAGCAGAGTGTGTTTCTTGTAAGGCGAGGTAGCGTTTGTTTCCTAGTCCTAAATGGAGTTGAATCACATGCAGTTTTTGGTTCTACGAGCAAGAGTTGTTTTCTGGTAAGGAAAGTGTCTATTGTGCTCCCATTTCCATACACAGTGCAAATAGCACTCGCTTCTGTTCCCAGCAAGTACAGTGTATTGGACTGAAGCGGAGCTACTGGTCTTGTCAGTTTCCTAAACAGAGTTGACCTAGATATGACCCCTGTGTGTAGGAAGCACAGTTCTTTTGTTCTGAGAATGCTCACTGTTCTGGCCCTATAGGAAACACAGTAGAGTAGAAGAGTGCTCTTTTCTCAAAAGCAGAGTGTGTTTCTTGTAAGGCGAGCTAGCGTTTGTTTCCCAATCCTAAATGGAGATGAATCACATGCAGTTTCTGGTCCTACGAGCAAGAGTTGTTTTCTGGTAAGAAGAGTCACTATTGCGCTCCCATTGTGATACTAGGGTAAATAGCACTGGCATATGTTCCCAGCATGTACAGTGTATTGGACTGAAGAGGAGCTACTGTTCATGTCAGTTTCCTAAGCAGAGTTGAACTAGATATGGCCCGTGTGTGTAGGAAGCACAGTTCTTTTGTTCTGAGAATGCTCACTGTTCGGGCACCATAGGAAACACAGTAGAGTAGAAGTGTGCTCTTTTCTCAAAAGCAGAGTGTGTTTCTTGTAAGGCGAGCTAGCGTTTGTTTCCCAGTCCTAAATGGAGTTGAATCCCATGCAGTTTCTTGTCCTACGAGCAAGAGTTGTTTTCTGGTAAGAAGAGTCACTATTGTGCTCACATTTTGGTACTAGGGCAAATAGCACTGGCGTCTGTTCCCAGCATGTACAGTGTATTGGACTGAAGAGGATCTACTGTTCTTGTCAGTTTCCTAAGCAGAATTGAACTAGATATGGCCGTGTGTGTAGGAAGCACAGTTCTTTTGTTCTGAGCAAGCTCACTCTTCTGGCCCTATAGGAAACAAAGTAGAGTAGAAGAGTGATGTTTTCAAAAAAGCAGAGTGTGTTTCTTGTAAGGCAAGCTATCGATTGTTTTCCAGTCCTAAATGGAGTTGAATCACATGCAGTTTCTTGTCCTACGAGCAAGAGTATTTTTCTGTTAAGAAGAGTCCCTATTGTGCTCCCATTATCATATACAGGGCAAATAGCACTGCCGTCGTTTCCCAGCATGTACAGTGTATTGGCCTGAAGAGCATCTACTGTTCTTGTCAGTTTCCTAAGCAGAATTGAACTAGATAAGGCGGTATTTGTAGGAAGCACAGTTCTTTTGTTCTGAGCAAACTCACTGTTCTGGCCCTATAGGAAACAAAGTAGAGTAGAAGAGTCCTCTTTTCTCAAAAGCAGAGTGTGTTTCTTGTAAGGTGAGCTAGCGTTTGTTTCCCAGTCCTAAATGGAGTTGAATCACATGCAGTTTCTTGTCCTACTAGCAAGAGTTGTTTTCTGGTAAGATGAGTCACTATTGTGCTCCCATTGTCATACACAGGGCAAATAGCATTGGCGTCTGTTCCCAGCATGTACAGTGTATTGGACTGAAGAGGATCTACTGTTCTTGTCAGTTTCCTAAGCAGAATTGAACTAGATATGGCCGTATTTGTAGGAAGCACAGTTCTTTTGTTCTGAGCAAACTCACTGTTCTGGCCCTATAGGAAACACAGTAGAGTAGAAGAGTGCTCTTTTCTCAAAAGCAGAGTGTGTTTCTTGTAAGGCGAGCTAGCGTTTTTTTCCCAGTCCTAAATGGAGTTGAATCACATGCAGTTTTTGGTCCTACGAGCAAGAGTTGTTTTCTGGTAAGGAAAGTCACTATTGTGCTCCCATTGCCATACACAGTGCAAATAGCACTCCCGTCTGTTCCCAGCAAGTACAGTGTATTGGACTGAAGCGGAGCTACTGTTCTTGTCATTTTCCTAAGCAGAGTTGAACTAGATATGGCCCATGTGTAAGGGAAGCACAGTTCTTTTGTTCTGAGCAAGCTCACTGTTCAGATCCCATAGGATACACAGTAGAGTAGAAGAGTGCTCTTTTCTCAAAAGCAGAGTGTGTTCCTTGTAAGGCGAGCTAGCGTTTGTTTCCCAGTATTAATGGAGTTGAATCACATGCAGTTTCTTGTCCTACGAGCAAGAGTTGTTTTCTGGTAAGAAGAGTCACTATTGCGCTCCCATTGCCATACACAGGGCAAATAGCACTGGCGTCTGTTCCGAGCATGTACAGTGTATTGGACTGAAGAGGACCTACTGTTCTTGTCACTTTCCTAAGCAGAATTGAACTAGATAAGGCGGTATTTGTAGGAAGCACAGTTCTTTTTTTCTGAGCAAACTCACTCTTCTGGCCCTATAGGAAACACAGTAGAGTAGAAGAGTGCTCTTTTCTCAAAAGCAGAGTGTGTTTCTTGTAAGGCGAGCTAGCGTTTGTTTCCCAGTCCTAAATGGAGTTGAATCACATGCAGTTTCTTGTCCTACGAACAAGAGTTGTTTTCTGGTAAGGAAAGTCACTATTGTGCTCCCATTCCCATACACAGTGCAAATATCAATCGCGTCTGTTCCCAGCAAGTACAGTGTATTGGACTAAAGCGGAGCTACTGTTCTTGTCAGTTTCCTAAGCAGAGTTGAACTAGATATGGCCCCTGTTTGTAGGAAGCACAGTTCTTTTGTTCTGAGAATGCTCACTGTTCTGGCCTTATAGGAAAGACATTAGAGTAGAAGAGTGCTCTTTTCTCAAAAGCAGAGTGTGTTTCCTGTAAGGCGAGCTAGCGTTTGTTTCCCAGTCCTAAATGGAGTTGAATCACATGCAGTTTCTGGTCCTACGAGCAAGAGTAGTTTTCTGGTAAGAAGTGTCACTATTGTGCTCCCATTGTCATACACAAGGCAAATAGCACCGGCGTCTAATCCCAGCAAGTAGAGTGTATTGGACTGAAGAGGATCTACCTTTCTTGTCAGTTTCCTAAGCAGAGTTGAACTAGATATGGCCCGTGTGTGTAGGAAGCACAGTACTTTTGTTCTGAGCAAGCTCACTGTTCGGACCCCATAGGAAACACAGTAGAGTAGAAGAGTGCTCTTTTCTCAAAAGCAGAGTGTGTTTCCTGTAAGGCAAGCTAGCGTTTGTTTCCCTGTGCAAAATGGAGTTGAATCACATCCTGTTCTTGGTCCTATGAGCAACAGTTGTTTTCTGGTAAGGAAAGTTGCTATTGCACTCCCATTGCCATACACAGTGCAAATATCACTCACGTCTTTTCCAAGCAAGTACAGTGTATTGGACTGAAGAGGAGTTACTGTTCTTGTCAGTTTCCTAAGTAGAGTTGAACTAGATATGGCCCGTGTGTGTAGGAAGCACAGTTCTTTTGTTCTGAGCAAGCTCACTGTTTGGATCCCATAGGATACACAGTAGAGTAGAAGAGCGCTCTTTTCTCAAAGGCAGAGTGTGTTTCTTTTAAGGCGAGCTAGCGTTTGTTTCCAAGTCCTAAATGGAGTTGAATCACATGCAGTTTCTTGTCCTACGAGCAAGAGATGTTTTCTGGTAAGAAGAGTCACTATTGCACTCCCATTGTCATACACAGGGAAAATAGCACTGGCGTCTGTTCCCAGCATGTACAGTGTATTGGACTGAAGAGGATCTACTGTTCTTTTCACTTTCCTAAGCAGAATTGAACTATATAAGGCGATATTTGTAGGAAGCACAGTTCTTTTGTTCTGAGAATGCTCACTGTTCGGGCACCATAGGAAACACAGTAGAGTAGAAGAGTGCTCTTTTCTCAAAAGCAGAGTGTGTTTCTTGTAAGGCGAGCTAGCGTTTGTTTCCCAGTCCTAAATGGAGTTGAATCCCATGCAGTTTCTTGTCCTACGAGCAAGAGTTGTTTTCTGGTAAGAAGAGTCACTATTGTGCACCCATTGTGGTACTAGGGCAAATAGCACTGGCGTCTGTTCCCAGCATGTACAGTGTATTGGACTGAAGAGGATCTACTGTTCTTGTCAGTTTCCTAGGAAGAATTGAACTAGATATGGCCGTGTGTGTAGGAAGCACAGTTCTTTTGTTCTGAGCAAGTTCACTGTTCTGGCCCTATAGGATACAAAGTAGAGTAGAAGAGTGATGTTTTCGAAAAAGCAGAGTGTGTTTCTTGTAAGGCGAGCTATCATTTGTTTCCCAGTTTTAAATGGAGTTGAATCTCATGCAGTTTCTTGTCCTACGAGCAAGAGTATTTTTCTGTTAAGAAGAGTCCCTATTGTGCTCCCATTATCATACACAGGGCAAATAGCACTGTCGTCGTTTCACAGCATGTACAGTGTATTGGACTGAAGAGGATCTACTGTTCTTGTCAGTTTCCTAAGCAGAATTGAACTAGATAAGGCGGTATTTGTAGGAAGCACAGTTCTTTTGTTCTGAGCAAACTCACTGTTCTGGCCCTATAGGAAACAAAGTAGAGTAGAAGAGTCCTCTTTTCTCAAAAGCAGAGTGTGTTTCTTGTAAGGCGAGCTAGCGTTTGTTTCGCAGTCCTAAATGGAGTTGAATCACATGCAGTTTCTTGTCCTACGAGCAAGAGTATTTTTCTGGTAAGATGAGTCACTATTGTGCTCCCCTTGTCATACACAGTGCAAATATCACTCGCGTCTGTTCCCAGCAAGTACAGTGTATTGGACTGAAGCGGAGCTACTGTTCTTGTCAGTTTCCTAAGCAGAGTTGAACTAGATATGGCCCATGTGTAAGGGAAGCACAGTTCTTTTGTTCAGAGCAAGCTCACTGTTCGGATCCCATAGGATACACAGTCGAGTAGAAGAGTGCTCTTTTCTCAAAAGCAGAGTGTGTTCCTTGTAAGGCGAGCTAGCGTTTGTTTCCCAGTCCTAAAAGGAGTTGAATCACATGTAGTTTCTTGTCCTACGAGCAAGAGTTGTTTTCTGGTAAGAAGAGTCACTATTGTGCTCCCATTGCCATACACAGTGCAAATTGCACTCGAGTCTCTTCCCAGCAAGTACAGTGTATTGGACTGAAGCGGAGCTACTGTTCTTGTCAGTTTCCTAAGCAGAGTTGAACTAGATATGGCCCATGTGTATAGGAAGCACAGTTCTTTTATTCTGAGCAAGCTCACTGTTCGGATTCCATAGGATACACAGTAGAGAAGAAGAGTGCTCTTTTCTCCAAAGCAGAGTGTGTTTCTTGTAAGGCGAGCTAGCATTTGTTTCCCAGTCCTAAATGGAGTTGAATCACATGCAGTTTCTTGTCGTACGAGCAAGAGTTGTTTTCTGGTAAGAAGAGTCACTATTGCGCTCCCAATGTCATACACAGGGCAAATAGCACTGGCGTCTGTTCCCAGCATGTACAGTGTATTGGACTGAAGAGGACCTACTGTTCTTGTCACTTTCCTAAGCAGAATTGAACTAGATAAGGTGGTATTTGTAGGAAGCACAGTTCTTTTTTTCTGAGCAAACTCACTGTTCTGGCCCTATAGGAAACACAGTAGAGTAGAAGAGTGCTCTTTTCTCAAAAGCAGAGTGTGTTTCTTGTAAGGCGAGCTAGCGTTTGTTTCCCAGTCCTAAATGGAGTTGAATCACATGCAGTTTCTTGTCCTACGAACAAGAGTTGTTTTCTGGTAAGGAAAGTCACTATTGTGCTCCCATTGCCATACACAGTGCAAATATCAATCGCGTCTGTTCCCAGCAAGTACAGTGTATTGGACTAAAGCGGAGCTACTGTTCTTGTCAGTTTCCTAAGCAGAGTTGAACTAGATATGGCCCATGTGTGTAGGAAGCACAGTTCTTTTGTTCTGAGAATGCTCACTGTTCTAGCCTTATAGGAAAGACATTAGAGTAGAAGAGTGCTCTTTTCTCAAAAGCAGAGTGTGTTTCTTGTAAGGCGAGCTAGCGTTTGTTTCCCAGTCCTTAATGTAGTTGAATCACATGCAGTTTCTGGTCCTACGTGCAAGAGTAGTTTTCTGGTAAGAAGAGTCACTATTGTGCTCCCATTGTCATACACAAGGCAAATAGCACCGGCGTCTAATCCCAGCAAGTAGAGTGTATTGGACTGAAGAGGATCTACCTTTCTTGTCAGTTTCCTAAGCAGAGTTGAACTAGATATGGCCCGTGTGTGTAGGAAGCACAGTTCTTTTGTTCTGAGCAAGCTCACTGTTCGGACCCCATAGGAAACACAGTAGAGTAGAAGAGTGCTCTTTTCTCAAAAGCAGAGTGTGTTTCCTGTAAGGCAAGCTAGCGTTTGTTTCCCTGTCCTAAATGGAGTTGAATCACATCCTGTTCTTGGTCCTATGAGCAAGAGTTGTTGTCTGGTAAGGAAAGTTGCTATTGCACTCCCATTGCCATACACAGTGCAAATAGCACTCACGTCTGTTCCAAGCAAGTACAGTGTATTGGACAGAAGAGGAGCTACTGTTCTTGTCAGTTTCCTAAGTAGAGTTGAACTAGATATGGCCCGTGTGTGTAGGAAGCACAGTTCTTTTGTTCTGAGCAAGCTCACTGTTTGGATCCCATAGGATACACAGTAGAGTAGAAGAGCGCTCTTTTCTCAAAGGCAGAGTGTGTTTCTTGTAAGGCGAGCTAGCGTTTGTTTCCAAGTCCTAATGGAGTTGAATCACATGCAGTTTCTTGTCCTACGAGCAAGAGATGTTTTCTGGTAAGAAGAGTCACTATTGCACTCCCATTGTCATACACAGGGCAAATAGCACTGGCGTCTGTTCCCAGCATGTACAGTGTATTGGACTGAAGAGGATCTACTGTTCTTGTCACTTTCCTAAGCAGAATTGAACTATATAAGGCGATATTTGTAGGAAGCACAGTTCTTTTGTTCTGAGCAAACTCACTGTTCTGGCACTATGGGAAACACAGTAGAGTAGAAGAGTGCTCTTTTCTCAAAAGCAGAGTGTGTTTCTTGTAAGGCGAGCTAGAGTTTGTTTCCCAGTCCTAAATGGTGTTGAATCACATGCAATTTCTGGTCCTATGAGCATGAATTTTTTCTGGTAAGAAGAGTCACTATTGGGCTCCCATTGTTATACACAGGGCAATTAGCACTGGCGTCTGTTCCCAGCATGTACAGTGTATTGGACTGAAGAGGATCTACTGTTCTTGTCTGTTTCCTAAGCAGAATTGAACTAGATATGGCCGTGTGTGTAGGAAGCACAGTTCTTTTGTTCTGAGTAAGCTCACTGTTCTGGCCCTATAGGAAACAAAGTAGAGTAGAAGAGTGATGTTTTCGAAAAAGCAGAGTGTGTTTCTTGTAAGGCGAGCTAGCATTTGTTTCCCAGTCCTAAATGGAGTTGAATCACTTGTAGTTTTTGCTCCTACGAGCAAGAGTTGTTTTCTGGTAAGGAAAGTCACTGTTGCGCTCCCATTGCCATACAAAGTGCAAATAGCACTCGCGTCTGTTCCCAGCAAGTACAGTGTATTGGACTGAAGCGGAGCTACTGTTCTTGTCAGTTTCCAAAGCAGAGTTGAACTAGATATGGCCCGTGTGTGTAGGAAGCACAGTTCTTTTGATCTGAGCAAGCTCACTCTTCGGACCCCATAGGAAACACAGTAGAGTAGAAGAGTGCTCTTTTCTCAAAAGCACAGTGTGTTTCTTGTACGGCGAGCTAGCGTTTGTTTCCCAGTCCTAAATGGAGTTGAATCCCATGCAGTTTCTTGTCCTACGAGCAAGAGTTGTTTTCTGGTAAGAAGAGTCACTATTGCGCTCCCATTGTCATACACAGGGCAAATAGCACTCGCGTCTGTTCCCAGCAAGTACAGTGTATTGGACTGAAAAGGAGCTACTGTTCTTGTCAGTTTCCTAAGCAGAGTTGAATTAGATATGCCCCGTGTGTGGAGGAAGCACAGTTCTGTTGTTCTGAGCAAGCTCACTGTTCGGTCCCCATAGGATACACAGTAGAGTAGAAGAGTGCTCTTTTCTCAAAAGCAGAGTGTGTTTCTTGTAAGGCGAGCTAGCGTTTATTTCCCAGTCCTAAATCGAGTTGAATCACATGCAGTTTCTTGTCCTACGAGCAAGAGATGTTTTCTGGTAAGAAGAGTCACTATTGCGCTCCCATTTTCATACACAGGGCAAATAGCACTTGCGTCTGTTTCCAGCATGTACAGTGTACTGGACTGAAGAGGATCTACTGTTCTTGTCAGTTTCCTAAGCATAATTGAACTAGATATGGCCGTATTTGTAGAAAGCACAGTTCTTTTCTTCTGAGCAAACTCACTGTTCTGTCCCTATAGGAAACACAGTAGAGTAGAAGAGTGCTCTTTTCTCAAAAGCAGAGTGTGTTTCTTGTAAGGCGAGGTAGCGTTTGTTTCCCAGTCCTAAATGGAGTTGAATCACATGCAGTTTTTGGTTCTACGAGCAAGAGTTGTTTTCTGGTAAGGAAAGTGTCTATTGTGCTCCCATTTCCATACACAGTGCAAATAGCACTCGCTTCTGTTCCCAGCAAGTACAGTGTATTGGACTGAAGCAGAGCTACTGTTCTTGTCAGTTTCCTAAGCAGATTTGAACTCGATATGGCCCCTGTGTGTAGGAAGCACAGTTCTTTTGTTCTGAGAATGCTCACTGTTCTGGCCCTATAGGAAACACAGTGGAGTAGAAGAGTGCTCTTTTCTCAAAAGCAGAGTGTGTTTCTTGTAAGGCGAGCTAGCGTTTTTTTCCCAATCCTAAAGGGAGATGAATCACATGCAGTTTCTGGTCCTACGAGCAAGAGTTGTTTTCTGGTAAGAAGAGTCACTATTGCGCTCCCATTGTGATACTAGGGCAAATAGCACTGGCGTATGTTCCCAACATGTACAGTGTATTGGACTGAGGAGGAGCTACTGTTCATGTCAGTTTCCTAAACAGAGTTGAACTTGATATGGCCCGTGTGTGTAGGAAGCACATTTCTTTTGTTCTGAGAATGCTCATTGTTCGGGCACCATAGGAAACACAGTAGAGTAGAAGAGTGCTCTTTTCTCAAAAGCAGAGTGTGTTTCTTGTAAGGCGAGCTAGCGTTTGTTTCCCAGTCCTAAATGGAGTTGAATCCCATGCAGTTTCTTGTCCTACGAGCAAGAGTTGTTTTCTGGTAAGAAGAGTCACTATTGTGCACCCATTGTGGTACTAGGGCAAATAGCACTGGCGTCTGTTCCCAGCATGTACAGTGTATTGGACTGAAGAGGATCTACTCTTCTTGTCAGTTTCCTAGGCAGAATTGAACTAGATATGGCCGTGTGTGTAGGAAGCACAGTTCTTTTGTTCTGAGCAAGTTCACTGTTCTGGCCCTATAGGAAACAAAGTAGAGTAGAAGAGTGATGTTTTCGAAAAAGCAGAGTGTGTTTCTTGTAAGGCGAGCTATCATTTGTTTCCCAGTCCTAAATGGAGTTGAATCTCATGCAGTTTCTTGTCCTACGAGCAAGAGTATTTTTCTGTTAAGAAGAGTCCCTATTGTGCTCCCATTATCATACACAGGGCAAATAGCACTGTCGTCGTTTCACAGCATGTACAGTGTATTGGACTGAAGAGGATCTACTGTTCTTGTCACTTTCCTAAGCAGAATTGAACTAGATAAGGCGGTATTTGTAGGAAGCACAGTTCTTTTGTTCTGAGCAAACTCACTGTTCTGGCCCTATAGGAAACAAAGTAGAGTAGAAGAGTCCTCTTTTCTCAAAAGCAGAGTGTGTTTCTTGTAAGGCGAGCTAGCGTTTGTTTCCCAGTCCTAAATGGAGTTGAATCACATGCAGTTTCTTGTCCTACGAGCAAGAGTTGTTTTCTGGTAAGATGAGTCACTATTGTGCTCCCCTTGTCATACACAGTGCAAATATCACTCGCGTCTGTTCCCAGCAAGTACAGTGTATTGGACTGAAGCGGAGCTACTGTTCTTGTCAGTTTCCTAAGCAGAGTTGAACTAGATATGGCCCATGTGTAAGGGAAGCACAGTTCTTTTGTTCAGAGCAAGCTCACTGTTCGGATCCCATAGGATACACAGTCGAGTAGAAGAGTGCTCTTTTCTCAAAAGCAGAGTGTGTTCCTTGTAAGGCGAGCTAGCGTTTGTTTCCCAGTCCTAAAAGGAGTTGAATCACATGTAGTTTCTTGTCCTACGAGCAAGAGTTGTTTTCTGGTAAGAAGAGTCACTATTGTGCTCCCATTGCCATACACAGTGCAAATAGCACTCGAGTCTCTTCCCAGCAAGTACAGTGTATTGGACTGAAGCGGAGCTACTGTTCTTGTCAGTTTCCTAAGCAGAGTTGAACTAGATATGGCCCATGTGTATAGGAAGCACAGTTCTTTTATTCTGAGCAAGCTCACTGTTCGGATTCCATAGGATACACAGTAGAGAAGAAGAGTGCTCTTTTCTCAAAGCAGAGTGTGTTTCTTGTAAGGCGAGCTAGCATTTGTTTCCCAGTCCTAAATGGAGTTGAATCACATGCAGTTTCTTGTCGTACGAGCAAGAGCTGTTTTCTGGTAAGAAGAGTCACTATTGTGCTCCCATTGTCATACACAGGGCAAATAGCACTGGTGTCTGTTCCGAGCATGTACAGTGTATTGGACTGAAGAGGACCTACTGTTCTTGTCACTTTCCTAAGCAGAATTGAACTAGATAAGGTGGTATTTGTAGGAAGCACAGTTCTTTTTTTCTGAGCAAACTCACTGTTCTGGCCCTATAGGAAACACAGTAGAGTAGAAGAGTGCTGTTTTCTCAAAAGCAGAGTGTGTTTCTTGTAAGGCGAGCTAGCGTTTGTTTCCCAGTCCTAAATGGAGTTGAATCACATGCAGTTTCTTGTCCTACGAACAAGAGTTGTTTTCTGGTAAGGAAAGTCACTATTGTGCTCCCATTGCCATACACAGTGCAAATATCCATCGCGTCTGTTCCCAGCAAGTACAGTGTATTGGACTAAAGCGGAGCTACTGTTCTTGTCAGTTTCCTAAGCAGAGTTGAACTAGATATGGCCCATGTGTGTAGGAAGCACAGTTCTTTTGTTCTGAGAATGCTCACAGTTCTAGCCTTATAGGAAAGACATTAGAGTAGAAGAGTGCTCTTTTCTCAAAAGCAGAGTGTGTTTCTTGTAAGGCGAGCTAGTGTTTGTTTCCCAGTCAGAAATGGAGTTGAATCACATGCAGTTTCTGGTCCTACGTGCAAGAGTAGTTTTCTGGTAAGAAGAGTCACTATTGTGCTCCCATTGTCATACACAAGGCAAATAGCACCGGCGTCTAATCCCAGCAAGTAGAGTGTATTGGACTGAAGAGGATCTACCTATCTTGTCAGTTTCCTAAGCAGAGTTGAACTAGATATGGCCCGTGTGTGTAGGAAGCACAGTTCTTTTGTTCTGAGCAAGCTCACTGTTCGGACCCCATAGGAAACACAGTAGAGTAGAAGAGTGCTCTTTTCTCAAAAGCAGAGTGTGTTTCCTGTAAGGCAAGCTAGCGTTTGTTTCCCTGTCCTAAATGGAGTTGAATCACATCCTGTTCTTGGTCCTATGAGCAAGAGTTGTTTTCTGGTAAGGAAAGTTGCTATTGCACTCCCATTGCCATACACAGTGCAAATAGCACTCACGTCTGTTCCCAGCAAGTACAGTGTATTGGACTGAAGAGGAGCTACTGTTCTTGTCAGTTTCCTAAGTAGAGTTGAACTAGATATGGCCCGTGTGTGTAGGAAGCACAGTTCTTTTGTTCTGAGCAAGCTCACTGTTTGGATCCCATAGGATACACAATAGAGTAGAAGAGCGCTCATTTCTCAAAGGCAGAGTGTGTTTCTTGTAAGGCGAGCTAGCGTTTGTTTCCCAGTCCTAAATGGTGTTGAATCACATGCAATTTCTGGTCCTATGAGCATGAATTTTTTCTGGTAAGAAGAGTCACTATTGGGCTCCCATTGTTATACACAGGGCAATTAGCACTGGCGTCTGTTCCCAGCATGTACAGTGTATTGGACTGAAGAGGATCTACTGTTCTTGTCTGTTTCCTAAGCAGAATTGAACTAGATATGGCCGTGTGTGTAGGAAGCACAGTTCTTTTGTTCTGAGTAAGCTCACTGTTCTGGCCCTATAGGAAACAAAGGAGAGTAGAAGAGTGATGTTTTCGAAAAAGCAGAGTGTGTTTCTTGTAAGGCGAGCGAGCATTTGTTTCCCAGTCCTAAATGGAGTTGAATCACTTGTAGTTTTTGCTCCTACGAGCAAGAGTTGTTTTCTGGTAAGGAAAGTCACTATTGCGCTCCCATTGCCATACAAAGTGCAAATAGCACTCGCGTCTGTTCCCAGCAAGTACAGTGTATTGGACTGAAGCGGAGCTACTGTTCTTGTCAGTTTCCAAAGCAGAGTTGAACTAGATATGGCCCGTGTGTGTAGGAAGCACAGTTCTTTTGATCTGAGCAAGCTCACTCTTCGGACCCCATAGGAAACACAGTAGAGTAGAAGAGTGCTCTTTTCTCAAAAGCACAGTGTGTTTCTTGTACGGCGAGCTAGCGTTTGTTTCCCAGTCCTAAATGGAGTTGAATCCCATACAGTTTCTTGTCCTACGAGCAAGAGTTGTTTTCTGGTAAGAAGAGTCACTATTGCGCTCCCATTGTCATACACAGGGCAAATAGCACTGGCGTCTGTTCCCAGCATATACAGTGTATTGGACTGAAGAGGATCTACTGTTCTTGTCATTTTCCTAAGCAGAACTGAACTAGATATGGCCGTATTTGTAGGAAGCACAGTTGTTGTTCTGAGCAAAGTCACTGTTCTGGCCCTATAGGAAACACAGTAGAGTAAACAGTGCTCTTTTCTCAAAAGCAGAGTGTGTTTCTTGTAAGGCGAGCTAGCGTTTGTTTCCCAGTCCTAAATGGAGTTGAATAAGATGCTGTTTCTTGTCCTACGAGCAAGAGTTGTTTTCTGGGAAGGAAAGTCACTTTTGTGCTCCCATTGCCATACACAGTGCAAATAGCACTCGCGTCTGTTCCCAGCAAGTACAGTGAATTGGACTGAAGCGCAGCTAATGTTCTTGTCAGTTTCCTAAGCAGAGTTGAACTAGATATGGCCCCTGTTTGTAGGAAGCACAGTTCTTTTATTCTGAGCAAGCTCACTGTTTAGACACCATAGGAAACACAGTCGAGTAGAAGAGTGCTCTTTTCTCAAAAGCAGAGTGTGTTTCTTGTAATGGGAGCTAGCGTTTGTTACCCGGTCCTAAATGGAGTGGAATCCCATGCAGTTTCTTGTCCTACAAGCAAGAGTTGTTTTCTGGTAAGAAGAGTCACTATTGTGCTCCCATTGTCATACACAGGGCAAATAGCACTGGCGTCTGTTCACAGCATGTACAGTGTAGTGGACTGAAGAGGATCTACAGTTCTTGTCAGTTTCTTAAGCAGAATTGAACTAGATATGGCCGTGTGTGTAGGAAGCACAGTTCTTTTTTTCTGAGCAAGCTCACTGTTCTGGCCCTATAGGAAACACAGTAGAGTAGAAGAGTGCTCTTTTCTCAAAAGCAGAGTGTGTTTCTTGTAAAGCGAGCTAGCCTTTGTTTCCCAGTCCTAAATGGAGTTGAATCCCATGCAGTTTCTTGTCCTACGAGCAAGAGTTGTTTTCTGGTAAGGAAAGTCACTATTGTGCTCCCATTGCTATACACAGTGCAAATAGTACTCGCGTCTGTTCCCAGCAAGTACAGTGAATTGGACTGAAGCGGAGCTAATGTTCTTGTCAGTTTCCTAAGCAGAGTTGAACTAGATATGGCCCCTGTTTGTAGGAAGCACAGTTCTTTTATTCTGAGCAAGCTCACTGTTTAGACACCATAGGAAACACAGTCGAGTAGAAGAGTGCTCTTTTCTCAAAAGCAGAGTGTGTTTCTTGTAATGGGAGCTAGCGTTTGTTACCCGGTCCTAAATGGAGTGGAATCCCATGCAGTTTCTTGTCCTACAAGCAAGAGTTGTTTTCTGGTAAGAAGAGTCACTATTGTGCTCCCATTGTCATACACAGGGCAAATAGCACTGGCGTCTGTTCACAGCATGTACAGTGTAGTGGACTGAAGAGGATCTACAGTTCTTGTCAGTTTCTTAAGCAGAATTGAACTAGATATGGCCGTGTGTGTAGGAAGCACAGTTCTTTTTTTCTGAGCAAGCTCACTGTTCTGGCCCTATAGGAAACACAGTAGAGTAGAAGAGTGCTCTTTTCTCAAAAGCAGAGTGTGTTTCTTGTAAGGCGAGCTAGCCTTTGTTTCCCAGTCCTAAATGGAGTTGAATCCCATGCAGTTTCTTGTCCTACGAGCAAGAGTTGTTTTCTGGTAATAAAGTCACTATTGTGCTCCCATTGCTATACACAGTGCAAATAGTACTCGCGTCTGTTCCCAGCAAGTACAGTGAATTGGACTGAAGCGGAGCTAATGTTCTTGTCAGTTTCCTAAGCAGAGTTGAACTAGATATGGCCCCTGTTTGTAGGAAGCACAGTTCTTTTATTCTGAGCAAGCTCACTGTTTAGACACCATAGGAAACACAGTCGAGTAGAAGAGTGCTCTTTTCTCAAAAGCAGAGTGTGTTTCTTGTAAGGGGAGCTAGCGTTTGTTACCCGGTCCTAAATGGAGTTGAATCCCATGCAGTTTCTTGTCATACAACAAGAGTTTTTTTCTGGTAAGAAGAGTCACTATTGTGCTCCCATTGTCATACACAGGGCAAATAGCACTGGCGTCTGTTCACAGCATGTACAGTGTAGTGGACTGAGGATCTACAGTTCTTGTCAGTTTCTTAAGCAGAATTGAACTAGATATGGCCGTGTGTGTAGGAAGCACAGTTCTTTTTTTCTGAGCAAGCTCACTGTTCTGGCCCTATAGGAAACACAGTAGAGTAGAAGAGTGCTCTTTTCTCAAAAGCAGAGTGTGTTTCTTGTAAGGCGAGCTAGCGTTTGTTTCCCAGTCCTAAATGGAGTTGAATCCCTTGCAGTTTCTTGTCCTACGAGCAAGAGTTGTTTTCTGGTAAGGAAAGTCACTATTGCGCTCCTATTGTCATACACAGGGCAAATAGCACTGGCGTCTGTTCACAGCATGTACAGTGTATTGGACTGAAGAGGATCTACTGTTCTTATCAGTTTCCTAACCAGAATTGAACTAGATATGGCCGTTTGTGTAGGAAGCACAGTTATTTTTTTCTGAGCAAGCTCACAGTTCTGGCCCTATAGCAAACACATTAGAGTAGAAGAGTGCTCTTTTCTCAAATGCAGAGTGTGTTTATTGTAAGGCAAGCTAGCATTTGTTTCCCAGTCCAAAATGGAGTTGAATCACATGCAGTATTTGGTCCTACGAACAAGAGTTTTTTTCTGGTAAGGAAAGTCACTATTGCTTTCCCATTGCCATACACAGTACAAATAGCACTCGCTTCTGTTCCCAGCAAGTACAGTGTATTGGACTGAAGAGGATCTACTGTTCTTGTCAGTTTTCTAAGCAGAATTGAACTAGATATGGCCGTATTTGTAGGAAGCACAGTTCTTTTGTTCTGAGCAAACTCACTGTTCTGGCCCTATAGGAAACACAGTAGAGTAGAAGAGTGCTCTTTTCTCAAAAGCAGAGTGTGTTTCTTTTAAGTGGAGCTAGCGTTTGTTTCCAAGTCCTAAATGGAGTTGAATCACATGCAGTTTCTGGTCCTACCAGCAAGAGTTGTTTTCTGGTAAGAAGAGTCACTATTGTGCTCCCACTGTCATACACAAGGCAAATAGCACTGGCGTCTAATCCCAGCAAGTACAGTGTATTGGACTGAAGAGGATCTACCTTTCTTGTCAGTTTCCAAAGCAGAGTTGAACTATACATGGCCCGTGTAGGTAGGAAGCACAGTTCTTTTGTTCTGAGCAAGGTCACTGTTCGGACCCCATAGGAAACACAGTAGAGTAGAAGAGTGCTCTTTTCTCAAAAGCAGAGTGTGTTTCTTGTATGGCAAGCTAGCGTTTGTTTCCCTGTCCTAAATGGAGATGAATCACATCCTGTTTTTGGTCCTACGAGCAAGAGTTGTTTTCTGGTAAGGAAAGTCACTATTGCACTCCCATTGCCATACACAGTGCAAAAAGCACTCACGTCTGTTCCAAGCAAGTACAGTGTATGGACTGAAGAGGAGCTACTGTTCTTGTCAGTTTCCTAAGTAGAGTTGAACTAGACATGGCGCGTTTGTGTAGGAAGCATAGTTCTTTTGTTCTGAGCAAGCTCACTGTTCAGATCCCATAGGATACACAGTAGAGTAGAAGAGTGCTCTTTTCTCAAAAGCAGAGTGTGTTTCTTGTAAGGCGAGCTAGCATTTGTTTCCCAGTCCTAAATCGAGTTGAATCACATGCACTTTCTTGTCCTATGAGCAAGAGTTGTTTTCTGGTAAGAAGAGTCACTATTGCGCTCCCATTGTCATACACAGGGCAAATAGCACTTGCGTCTGTTCCCAGCATGTACAGTGTATTGGACTGAAGAGGATCTACTGTTCTTGTCAGTTTCCTAAGCAGAATTGAACTAGATATGGCCGTATTTGTAGGAAGCACAGTTCTTTGTTCTGAGCAAACTCACTGTTCTGGCCATATAGGAAACACAGTAGAGTAGAAGAGTGCTCTTTTCTCAAAAGCAGAGTGTGTTTCCTGTAAGGTGAGCTAGCGTTTGTTTCCGAGTCCTAAATGGAGTTGAATCACATGCAGTTTTTGGTCCTAAGAGCAAGAGTTGTTTTCTGGTAAGGAAAGTCATTATTGCGCTCCATTGCCATACACAGTGCAAATAGCACTCGTGTCTGTTCCCAGCAAGTACAGTGAATTGGACTGAAGCGGAGCTAATGTTCTTGTAAGTTTCCTAAGCAGAGTTGAACTAGATATGGCCTGTGTTTCTAGGAAGCACAGTTCTTTTTTTCTGAGCAAGCTCACTGTTCCGACCCCATAGGAAACACAGTCGAGTAGAAGACTGCTCTTTTCTCAAAATCAGAGTGTCTTTCTTGTAAGGCGAGCTAGCGTTTGTTTCCCAATCCTAAATGGAGTTGAATTACATCAAGTTTTTGGTCCTATGAGCAAGAGTTGTTTTCTGGTAAGGAAAGTCACTATTGTGCTCCCTTTGCCATACACAGTGCAAATAGCACTCGTGTCTGTTCCCAGCAAGTACAGTGTATTGGACTGAAAAGGAGCTACTGTTCTTGTCAGTTTCCTAAGCAGAGTTGAACTAGATATGCCCCGTGTGTGGAGGAAGCACAGTTCTGTTGTTCTGAGCAAGCTCACTGTTCGGTCCCCATAGGATACACAGTAGAGTAGAAGAGTGCTCTTTTCTCAAAAGCAGAGTGTGTTTCTTGTAAGGCGAGCTAGCGTTTATTTCCCAGTCCTAAATCAAGTTGAATCACATGCAGTTTCTTGTCCTACGAGCAAGAGTTGTTTTCTAGTAAGAGGAGTCACTATTGCGCTCCCATTTTCATACACAGGGCAAATAGCACTTGCGTCTGTTCCCAGCATGTACAGTGTACTGGACTGAAGAGGATCTACTGCTCTTGTCAGTTTCCTAAGCAGAATTGAACTAGATATGGCCGTATTTGTAGAAAGCACAGTTCTTTTCTTCTGAGCAAACTCACTGTTCTGGCCCTATAGGAAACACAGTAGAGTAGAAGAGTGCTCTTTTCTCAAAAGCAGAGTGTGTTTCTTGTAAGGCGAGGTAGCGTTTCTTTCCCAGTCCTAAATGGAGTTGAATCACATGCAGTTTTTGTTTCTACGAGCAAGAGTTGTTTTCTGGTAAGGAAAGTGTCTATTGTGCTCCCATTTCCATACACAGTGCAAATAGCAGTCGCTTCTGTTCCCAGCAAGTACAGTGTATTGGACTGAAGCGGAGCTACTGTTCTTGTCAGTTTCCTAAGCAGAGTTGAACTAGATATGGCCCATGTGTGTAGGAAGCACAGTTCTTTTGTTCTGAGAATGCTCACTGTTCTGGCCCTATAGGAAACACAGTAGAGTAGAAGAGTGCTCTTTTCTCAAAAGCAGAGTGTGTTTCTTGTAAGGCGAGCTAGCGTTTTTTTCCCAATCCTAAATGGAGATGAATCACATGCAGTTTCTGGTCCTACGAGCAAGAGTTGTTTTCTGGTAAGAAGAGTCACTATTGCGCTCCCATTGTGATACTAGAGCAAATAGCACTGGCGTATGTTCCCAGCATGTACAGTGTATTGGACTGAGGAGGAGCTACTGTTCATGTCAGTTTCCTAAGCAGAGTTGAACTAGATATGGCCCGTGTGTGTAGGAAGCACAGTTCTTTTGTTCTGAGCAAGCTCACTGTTCTGGCCCTATAGGAAACAAAGTAGAGTAGAAGAGTGATGTTTTCGAAAAAGCAGAGTGTGTTTCTTGTAAGGCGAGCTATCGTTTGTTTCCCAGTCCTAAATGGAGTTGAATCACATGCAGTTTCTTGTCCTACGAGCAAGAGTATTTTTCTGTTAAGAAGAGTCCCTATTGTGCTCCCATTATCATACACAGGGCAAATAGCACTGTAGTCGATTCCCAGCATGTACAGTGTATTGGACTGAAGAGGATCTACTGTTCTTGTCAGTTTCCTAAGCAGAATTGAACTAGATATGGCCGTGTGTGTAGGAAGCACAGTTCTTTTGTTCTGAGCAAGCTCTCTGTTCTGGCCCTATAGGAAACAAAGTAGAGTAGAAGAGTGATGTTTTCGAAAAAGCAGAGTGTGTTTCTTGTAAGGCGAGCTATCGTTTGTTTCCCAGTCCTAAATGGAGTTGAATCACATGCAGTTTCTTGTCTTACGAGCAAGAGTATTTTTCTGTTAAGAAGAGTCCCTATTGTGCTCCCATTATCATACACAGGGCAAATAGCACTGTCGTCGTTTCCCAGCATGTACAGTGTATTGGACTGAAGAGGACCTACTGTTCTTGTCAGTTTCCTAAGCAGAATTGAACTAGATAAGGCGGTATTTGTAGGAAGCACAGTTCTTTTGTTCTGAGCAAACTCACTCTTCTGGCCCTATAGGAAACACAGTAGAGTAGAAGAGTGCTCTTTTCTCAAAAGCAGAGTGTGTTTCTTGTAAGGCGAGCTAGCGTTTGTTTCCCAGTCCTAAATGGAGTTGAATCACATGCAGTTTCTTGTCCTATGAACAAGAGTTGTTTTCTGGTAAGGAAAGTCACTATTGTGCTCCCATTGCCATACACAGTGCAAATATCAATCGCGTCTGTTCCCAGCATGTACAGTGTATTGGACTGAAGAGGACCTACTGTTCTTGTCACTTTCCTAAGCAGAATTGAACTAGATAAGGCGGTATTTGTAGGAAGCACAGTTCTTTTTTTCTGAGCAAACTCACTCTTCTGGCCCTATAGGAAACACAGTAGAGTAGAAGAGTGCTCTTTTCTCAAAAGCAGAGTGTGTTTCTTGTAAGACGAGCTAGCGTTTGTTTCCCAGTCCTAAATGGAGTTGAATCACACGCAGTTTCTTGTCCTACGAACAAGAGTTGTTTTCTGGTAAGGAAAGTCACTATTGTGCTCCCATTGCCATACACAGTGCTAATATCAATCGCGTCTGTTCCCAGCATGTACAGTGTATTGGACTGAAAAGGACCTACTGTTCTTGTCACTTTCCTAAGCAGAATTGAACTAGATAAGGCGGTATTTGTAGGAAGCACAGTTCTTTTTTTCTGAGCAAACTCACTCTTCTGGCCCTATAGGAAACACAGTAGAGTAGAAGAGTGCTCTTTTCTCAAAAGCAGAGTGTGTTTCTTGTAAGGCGAGCTAGCGTTTGTTTCCCAGTCCTAAATGGAGTTGAATCACACGCAGTTTCTTGTCCTACGAACAAGAGTTGTTTTCTGGTAAGGAAATTCACTATTGTGCTCCCATTGCCATACACAGTGCAAATATCAGTCGCGTCTGTTCCCAGCAAGTACAGTGTATTGGACTAAAGCGGAGCTACTGTTCTTGTCAGTTTCCTAAGCAGAGTTGAACTAGATATGGCCCATGTGTGTAGGAAGCACAGTTCTTTTGTTCTGAGAATGCTCACTGTTCTGGCCTTATAGGAAAGACATTAGAGTAGAAGAGTGCTCTTTTCTCAAAAGCAGGGTGTGTTTCTTGTAAGGCGAGCTAGCGTTTGTTTCCCAGTCCTAAATGGAGTTGAATCACATGCACTTTCTTGTCCTATGAGCAAGAGTTGTTTTCTGGTAAGAAGAGTCACTATTGCGCTCCCATTGTCATACCCAGGGCAAATAGCACTTGCGTCTGTTCCCAGCATGTACAGTGTATTGGACTGAAGAGGATCTACTGTTCTTGTCAGTTTCCTAAGCAGAGTTGAACTAGATATGGCCCCTGTGTGTAGGAAGCACAGTTCTTTTGTTCTGAGAATGCTCACTGTTCTGGCCCTATAGGAAACACAGTAGAGTAGAAGAGTGCTCTTTTCTCAAAAGCAGAGTGTGTTTCTTGTAAGGCGAGGTAGCGTTTGTTTCCCAGTCCTAAATGGAGTTGAATCACATGCAGTTTTTGGTTCTACGAGCAAGAGTTGTTTTCTGGTAAGGAAAGTGTCTATTGTGCTCCCATTTCCATACACAGTGCAAATAGTACTCGCTTCTGTTCCCAGCAAGTACAGTGTATTGGACTGAAGCGGAGCTACTGTTCTTGTCAGTTTCCTAAGCAGAGTTGAACTAGATATGGCCCCTGTGTGTAGGAAGCACAGTTCTTTTGTTCTGAGCAAGCTCTCTGTTCTGGCCCTATAGGAAACAAAGTAGAGTAGAAGAGTGATGTTTTCCAAAAAGCAGAGTGTGTTTCTTGTAAGGCGAGCTATCGTTTGTTTCCCAGTCATAAATGGAGTTGAATCACATGCAGTTTCTTGTCCTACGAGCAAGAGTATTTTTCTGTTAAGAAGAGTCCCTATTGTGCTCCCATTATCATACACAGGGCAAATAGCACTGTCGTCGTTTCCCGGCATGTACAGTGTATTGGACTGAAGAGGAGCTACTGTTCATGTCAGTTTCCTAAGCAGAGTTGAACTAGATATTGCCCGTGTGTGTAGGAAGCACAGTTCTTTTGTTCTGAGAATGCTCACTGTTCGGGCACCATAGGAAACACAGTAGAGTAGAAGAGTGCTCTTTTCTCAAAAGCAGAGTGTGTTTCTTGTAAGGCGAGCTAGCGTTTGTTTCCCAGTCCTAAATGGAGTTGAATCAAATGCAGTTTCTTGTCCTACGAGCAAGAGTTGTTTTCTGGTAAGAAGAGTCACTATTGTGCTCCCATTGTGGTACTAGGGCAAATAGCACTGGCGTCTGTTCCCAGCATGTACAGTGTATTGGACTGAAGAGGATCTACTCTTCTTGTCAGTTTCCTAAGCAGAATTGAACTAGATATGGCCGTGTGTGTAGGAAGCACAGTTCTTTTGTTCTGAGCAAGCTCACTGTTCCTGCCCTATAGGAAACAAAGTAGAGTAGAAGAGTGATGTTTTCGAAAAAGCAGAGTGTGTTTCTTGTAAGGCGAGCTATCGTTTGTTTCCCAGTCCTAAATGGAGTTGAATCACATGCAGTTTCTTGTCCTACGAGCAAGAGTATTTTTCTGTTAAGAAGAGTCCCTATTGTGCTCCCATTATCATACACAGGGCAAATAGCACTGTCGTCGTTTCCCAGCATGTACAGTGTATTGGACTGAAGAGGATCTACTGTTCTTGTCAGTTTCCTAAGCAGAATTGAACTAGATATGGCCGTATTTGTAGGAAGCACAGTTCTTTTGTTCTGAGCAAACTCACTGTTCTGGCCCTATAGGAAACACAGTAGAGTAGAAGAGTGCTCTTTTCTCAAAAGCAGAGTGTGTTTCATGTAAGGCGAGCTAGCGTTTTTTTCCCAGTCCTAAATGGAGTTGAATCACATGCAGTTTTTGGTCCTACGAGCAAGAGTTCTTTTCTGGTAAGGAAAGTCACTATTGCGCTCCCATTGCCATACACAGTGCAAATAGCACTCGCGTCTGTTCCCAGCAAGTACATTGTATTGGACTGAAGCGGAACTACTGTTCTTGTCAGTTTCCTAAGCAGAGTTGAACTAGATATGGCCCATGTGTAAGGGAAGCTCAGTTCTTTTGTTCTGAGCAAGCTCACTGTTCGGATCCCATAGGATACACAGTAGAGTAGAAGAGTGCTCTTTTCTCAAAAGCAGAGTGTGTTCCTTGTAAGGCGAGCTAGCGTTTGTTTCCCAGTCCTAAATGGAGTTGAATCACATGCAGTTTCTTGTCCTACGAGCAAGAGTTGTTTTCTGGTAAGAAGAGTCACTATTGTGCTCCCATTGCCATATACAGTGCAAATAGCACTCGAGTCTCTTCCCAGCAAGTACAGTGTATTGGACTGAAGCGGAGCTACTGTTCTTGTCAGTTTCCTAAGCAGAGTTGAACTAGATATGGCCCATGTGTATAGGAAGCACAGTTCTTTTATTCTGAGCAAGCTCACTGTTCGGATTCCATAGGATACACAGTAGAGAAGAAGAGTGCTCTTTTCTCCAAAGCAGAGTGTGTTTCTTGTAAGGCGATCTAGCATTTGTTTCCCAGTCCTAAATGGAGTTGAATCACATGCAGTTTCTTGTCCTACGAGCAAGAGTTGTTTTCTGGTAAGAAGAGTAACTATTGCACTCCCATTGTCATACACAGGGCAAATAGCACTGGCGTCTGTTCCCAGCATGTACAGTGTATTGGACTGAAGAGGACCTACTGTTCTTGTCACTTTCCTAAGCAGAATTGAACTAGATAAGGCGGTATTTGTAGGAAGCACAGTTCTTTTTTTCTGAGCAAACTCACTCTTCTGGCCCTATAGGAAACACAGTAGAGTAGAAGAGTGCTCTTTTCTCAAAAACAGAGTGTGTTTCTTCTAAGGCGAGCTAGAGTTTGTTTAACAGTCCTAAATGGAGTTGAATCACATGCAGTTTCTTGTCCTACGAACAAGAGTTGTTTTCTGGTAAGGAAAGTCACTATTGTGCTCCCATTGCCATACACAGTGCAAATATCAATCGCGTCTGTTCCCAGCAAGTACAGTGTATTGAACTAAAGCGGAGCTACTGTTCTTTTCAGATTCCTAAGCAGAGTTGAACTAGATATGGCCGATGTGTGTAGGAAGCACAGTTCTTTTGTTCTGAGAATGCTCACTGTTCTGGCCTTATAGGAAAGACATTAGAGTAGAAGAGTGCTCTTTTCTCAAAAGCAGAGTGTGTTTCTTGTAAGGCGAGCTAGCGTTTGTTTCCCAGTCCTAAATGGAGTTGAATCACATGCCGTTTCTGGTCCTACGAGCAAGAGTAGTTTTTTGGTAAGAAGAGTCACTATTGTGCTCCCATTGTCATACACAAGGCAAATAGCACCGGCGTCTAATCCCAGCAAGTAGAGTGTATTGGACTGAAGAGGATCTACCTTTCTTGTCAGTTTCCTAAGCAGAGTTGAACTAGACATGGCCCGTGTGTGTAGGAAGCACAGTTCTTTTGTTCTGAGCAAGCTCACTGTTCGGACCCCATAGGAAACACAGTAGAGTAGAAGAGTGCTCTTTTCTCAAAAGCAGAGTGTGTTTCCTGTAAGGCAAGCTAGCGTTTGTTTCCCTGTCCTAAATGGAGTTGAATCACATCCTGTTCTTGGTCCTATGAGCAAGAGTTGTTTTCTGGTAAGGAAAGTTGCTATTGCACTCCCATTGCCATACACAGTGCAAATAGCACTCATGTCTGTTCCAAGCAAGTACAGTGTATTGGACTGAAGAGGAGCTACTGTTCTTGTCAGTTTCCTAAGTAGAGTTGAACTAGATATGGCCCGTGTGTGTAGGAAGCACAGTTCTTTTGTTCTGAGCAAGCTCACTGTTTGGATCCCATAGGATACACAGTAGAGTAGAAGAGTGCTCTTTTCTGAAAGGCAGAGTGTGTTTCTTGTAAGGCGAGCTAGCGTTTGTTTCCCAGTCCTAAATGGAGTTGAATCCCATGCAGTTTCTTGTCCTATGAGCAAGAGTTGTTTTCTGGTAAGGAAAGTCACTATTGCGCTCCCATTGCCATACGCAGGGCGAATAGCACTGGCGTCTGTTCCCAGCATGAACAGTGTATTGGACTGAAGAGGATCTACTGTTCTTGTCACTTTCCTAAGCAGAATTGAACTATATAAGGCGATATTTGTAGGAAGCACAGTTCTTTTGTTCTGAGCAAACTCACTGTTCTGGCACTATGGGAAACACAGTAGAGTAGAAGAGTGCTCTTTTCTCAAAAGCAGAGTGTGTTTCTTGTAAGGCGAGCTAGAGTTTGTTTCCCAGTCCTAAATGGTGTTGAATCACATGCAATTTCTGGTCCTATGAGCATCAATTTTTTCTGGTAAGAAGAGTCACTATTGCGCTCCCATTGTCATACACAGGGCAATTAGCACTGGCGTCTGTTCCCAGCATGTACAGTGTATTGGACTGAAGAGGATCTACTGTTCTTGTCTGTTTCCTAAGCAGAATTGAACTAGATATGGCCGTGTGTGTAGGAAGGACAGTTCTTTTGTTCTGAGTAAGCTCACTGTTCTGGCCCTATAGGAAACAAAGTAGAGTAGAAGTGTGATGTTTTCGAAAAAGCAGAGTGTGTTTCTTGTAAGGCGAGCTAGCATTTGTTTCCCAGTCCTAAATGGAGTTGAATCACATGTAGTTTTTGCTCCTACGAGCAAGAGTTTTTTCTGGTAAGGAAAGTCTCTATTGCGCTCCCATTGCCATACAAAGTGCAAATAGCACTCGCGTCTGTTCCCAGCAAGTACAGTGTATTGGACTGAACAGGATCTACCTTTCTTGTCAGTTTCCTAAGCAGAGTTGAACTAGATATGGCCCGTGTGTGTAGGAAGCACAGTTCTTTTGATCTGAGCAAGCTCACTCTTCGGACCCCATAGGAAACACAGTAAAGTAGAAGAGTGCTCTTTTCTCAAAAGCACAGTGTGTTTCTTGTAAGGCGAGCTAGCGTTTGTTTCCCAGTCCTAAATGGAGTTGAATCACATGCAGTTTCTTGTCCTACGAGCAAGAGTTGTTTTCTGGTAAGAAGAGTCACTATTGCGCTCCCATTGTCATACACAGGGCAAATAGCACTGGCGTCTGTTCCCAGCATATACAGTGTATTGGACTGAAGAGGATCTACTGTTCTTGTCAGTTTCCTAAGCAGAATTGAACTAGATATGGCCGTATTTGTAGGAAGCACAGTTGTTGTTCTGAGCAAACTCACTGTTCTGGCCCTATAGGAAACACAGTAGAGTAGAACAGTGCTCTTTTCTCAAAAGCAGAGTGTGTTTCTTGTAAGGCGAGCTAGCTTTTGTTTCCCAGTCCTAAATGGAGTTGAATCACATGCTGTTTCTTGTCCTACGAGCAAGAGTTGTTTTCTGGTAAGAAAAGTCCCTATTGTGCTCCCTTTGCCATACACAGTGCAAATAGCACTCGCGTCTGTTCCCAGCAAGTACAGTGTATTGGACTGAAGAGGATCTACCTTTCTTGTCAGTTTCCTAAGCAGAGTTGAACTAGATATGGCCCCTGTTTGTAGGAAGCACAGTTCTTTTATTCTGAGCAAGCTCACTGTTTAGACACCATAGGAAACACAATAGAGTAGAAGAGTGCTCTTTTCTCAAAAGCAGAGTGTGTTTCTTAAGGCGAGCTAGCGTTTGTTTCCCAGTCCTAAATGGAGTTGAATCACATGCAGTTTCTGGTCCTATGAGCAAGAGTTGTTTTCTGGTAAGAAGAGTCACTATTGTGCTCCCATTGCCATACACAGTGCAAATAGCACTCGAGTCTGTTCCCAGCAAGTACAGTGTATTGGACTGAAGAGGAGCTACTGTTCTTGTCAGTTTCCTAATCAGAGTTGAACTAGATATGGCTCGTGTGTGTAGGAAGCACAGTTCTTTTGTTCTGAGCAAGTTCAATGTTCTGGCACTATAGTTAACACAGTAGAGTAGAAGTGTGCTCTTTTCTCAAAAGCAGAGTGTGTTTCTTGTAAGGCGAGCTAGCGTTTATTTCCCAGTCCTAAATGGAGTTGAATCCCATGCAGTCTCTGGTCCTACGAGCAAGAGTTGTTTTCTGGTAAGAAGAGTCACTATTGCGCTCCCATATTCATACACAGTGCAAATAGCACTGGCGTCTGTTCCCAGCAAGTACAGTGTATTGGACTGAAGAGGATCTACTGTTCTTGTCAGGTTCCTAAGCAGAGTTGTTTTCTGGTAAGAAGAGTCACTATCCATCTTCCCCCGGACTTCCCTTCTGAAGCACAGGTGAGTGCCCTAGCTTGCCCCCGACCCCATCCCTGGGCACCAGCCACTCCGGGGAAGACCTGCCCAACTTGGCCCCAGGTTCTGGTCCCCGTGCAGGTGCCCTTCTACCACAACCGGGAAGGATCCCCTTCTCCAAGACCCCTGGCAGACCCTGCAGTCTCCACGCCCTGCCCCCACGCCCATCCGCCTGAGCCCCAAGCCTCTTCCTGAGACTTAGAGGCCGGCCCCCAGCTCCCATCTTGCCCAGGACTTCCCTTCTGAAGCACAGGTGAGTGCCCTAGCTTGCCCCCGACCCCATACCTGGGCACCAGCAACTCCAGGGAAGACCTGCCCAACTTGGCCCCAGGTTCTGGTCCCTGGGCAGGTGCCCTTCTAGCCCCACCGGGAAGGATCTCCTTCTCCAAGACCCCTGGCAGACCCTGCAGTCTCCACGCCCTGCCCCCACGCCCATCCACCTGAGCCCCAAGCCTCTTCCTGAGACTTAGAGACCAGGCCCCCCAGCTCCCATCTTGCCCAGGACTTCCCTTCTGAAGCACAGGTGAGTGCCCTAGCTTGCCCCAGACCCCATCCCTGGGCACCAGCCACTCCGGGGAAGACCTGCCCAACTTGGGCCCAGGTTCTGGTCCCCGGGCAGGTGCCCTTCTACCCCAACCGGGAAAGATCCCCTTCTCCAAGACCCCTGGCAGACCCTGCAGTCTCCACGCCCTGCCCCCACGCCCATCTGCCTGAGCCCCAAGCCTCTTCCTGAGACTTAGAGGCCGGCCCCCAGCTCCCATCTTCCCCCGGACTTCCCTTCTGAAGCACAGGTGAGTGCCCTAGCTTGCCCCCGACCCCATCCCTGGGCACCAGCCACTCCGGGGAAGACCTGCCCAACTTGGCCCCAGGTTCTGGTCCCCGGGCAGGTGCCCTTCTACCACAACCGGGAAGGATCCCCTTCTCCAAGACCCCTGGCAGACCCTGCAGTCTCCACGCCCTGCCCCCACGCCCATCTGCCTGAGCCCCAAGCCTCTTCCTGAGACTTAGAGGCCGGCCCCCAGCTCCCATCTTCCCCCGGACTTCCCTTCTGAAGCACAGGTGAGTGCCCTAGCTTGCCCCCGACCCCATCCCTGGGCACCAGCCACTCCGGGGAAGACCTGCCCAACTTGGCCCCAGGTTCTGGTCCCCGGGCAGGTGCCCTTCTACCACAACCGGGAAGGATCCCCTTCTCCAAGACCCCTGGCAGACCCTGCAGTCTCCACGCCCTGCCCCCACGCCCATCCGCCTGAGCCCCAAGCCTCTTCCTGAGACTTAGAGGCCGGCCCCCAGCTCCCATCTTGCCCAGGACTTCCCTTCTGAAGCACAGGTGAGTGCCCTAGCTTGCCCCCGACCCCATCCCTGGGCACCAGCAACTCCAGGGAAGACCTGCCCAACTTGGCCCCAGGTTCTGGTCCCTGGGCAGGTGCCCTTCTAGCCCCACCGGGAAGGATCTCCTTCTCCAAGACCCCTGGCAGACCCTGCAGTCTCCACGCCCTGCCCCCACGCCCATCCGCCTGAGCCCCAAGCCTCTTCTTGAGACTTAGAGGCTGGCCCCCAGCTCCCATCTTGCCGTGGATTTCCCATCTGGAGGAGAGAGAGAGAGAGAGAGAGAGAGAGAGAGAGAGAGAGAGAGAGGAGAGCACCCATCCTCCCCCGGACTTCCCTTCTGAACAAGAGCTTCCATCCTGTCCCGGACTTCCAATTTGGACAAGAGAGCTCCCATCTGGACAAGAGAGAGAGACTTCCTGAATCTGTCAGCTCTGAACCAAGTGTGCGAATAAGGCCAGGAACGAACCACAAGGAGATGGGCAGACGTCAAGGCAGAAACACATACAACAAAATGAATAGTAATACACCATCACCAGGCCCTAGCCCTCCTCCAACACCTAGACCTGAACATCAGAAATTGGAAGAAGCAGAAGAAAATAGCCTTATGAATGTCATCATGAAGAAGCTAGAGGCTCGTGTAGAGGAAAAGACAAAAAAATGTGAAGAACGCTGTAAACAACTAGAGGAAAGGGCAAACAAATTAGAAGAAATCAATAAAGTCCTGGAAGAGAACAATAAAATACTGAAAGAAAATCAAGAAAAATCAATGAAACAAATGAAGGAAACAGTCCAAGACCTGAAAAGGGAAATAGAAAAAATGAAGAAGACACAAACAGAGGGAATGCTGGAAATAGAAAATCTGAGAAAACGATTGGGAACTTCAGATGCAAGTATAATCAACAGAATGCAAGAGATGGAAGAGAGGATCTCTAGCGTTGAAGATACAATAGAAGAAATGGATTCATCAGTCAAAGAAAACACTAAAGTCAACAAAGTCATGAACCAAAATGTCCAAGAAATTTGGGACACCATGAAAAGACCAAACCTACGAATAATAGGGGTAGAAGAAGGAGAAGAATACCAACTCAAGGGCACAGAAAATATATTCAACAAGATCATAGAAGAAAACTTTCCCAACTTAAAGAAGGAAATGCCTATGAAGATACAGGAAGCCTATAGAACACCAAACAGACTAGACCCCCAAAAAAAGTCCCCTCGCCACATAATAATTAAACAATTAAACGTACAGAATAAAGAAAGAATATTAAGAGCAGCAAAGGAAAAAGGCCAAGTGACATATAAAGGCAAACCTATCAGAATAACACCCGATTTCTCAATGGAGACTTTGAAAGCCAGAAGGTCCTGGACAGATGTAATGCAGACATTAAGAGACCATGGATGTCAGCCTAGACTAATATACCCAGCAAAACTTTCAATCGTCATAGATGGAGTGAACAAGACATTCCATGACAAAGCCAGATTTAAACAATATTTATCCACAAACCCAGCCCTACAGAAAGCACTAGAAGGAAAATTCCAACCTAAGGAAGTCAGATACAACCTCGAAAACACAGGCAATAGATAAAGCCACAGCAGTAGACCCCAACGAAGAAAAGTACACACACATCACCACCAAAAAATAACAGGAATGAACAATCACTGGACATTAATATCCCTCAATATCAATGGACTTAATTCACCTATAAAAAGACATAGGCTTACAGAATGGATACGAAAGCAGGACCCATCTTTCTGCTGCATACAAGAAACACATCTCAAATTCAAAGATAGACACTACCTAAAAATAAAAGGCTGGGAAAAGACTTTCCAATCAAACGGTCTTAAGAAACAAGCGGGTGTAGCCATCCTGATATCCAGCAAAATAGACTTCAAACTAAAATCAATCAAAAGAGATCAAGAAGGGCATTACATACTCATCACAGGAAAGATCCACCAAGATGAAGTCTCAATTCTGAACATTTATGCCCCAAACACAAGGGCACCCACATATGTAAAAGAAACATTATTAAAGCTTAAATCACATATAAAACCCCACACATTAATAGTGGGAGACCTCAACACCCCACTTTCACCACTGGACAGATCCCCCAAATCGAAACTTAACAGAGAAATAAAGGACTTAATTGATGTCATGACTCAAATGGACTTAATCGACATCTACAGAACATTCCATCCTAACAAAAAAGAATATACCTTCTTCTCAGCACCCCATGGAACCTTCTCTAAAATCGACCACATACTTGGTCACAAAGCAAATCTAAACAGATACAAAACAATTAGAATAACCTCCTGTGTTCTATCAGACCACCATGGTCTAAAGTTGGATTTCAACAACAACAAAAACTACAGAAAACCTACAATCTCATGGAAACTGAACAATACCCACCTGAATCACCAATGGGTTAAGGAAGAAATAAAGAAAGAAATTAAAGACTTCCTAGAGATCAACGAAAATGAAGACACCACATATCCAAACCTATGGGACACTATGAAAGCAGTACTAAGAGGGAAATTCATAGCACTAAACGCCCACATAAATAAGCTGGAGAAATCTCACACTAGTGACTTAACAGCACACCTGAAAGTTCTAGAACAGGAAGAAGCAAAGTCTCCCAGGAAAAATAGATGCCAGGAAATTATCAAAGTGAGAGCTGAAATCAATAAAATAGAAACAAAGAGAACAATACAAAAAATTAATGAAACAAAGAGTTGGTTCTTTGAGAAAATCAACAAGATAGACAAGCCCTTATCCAAACTAACCAAAAGACAGAGAGAGAGCATCCAAATCAACAAAATCAGAAATGAAAAGGGGGACATAACAACAGACATTGAGGAAATCCAGAGAATCATCAGGTCATACTTCAAAAACCTCTATTCCACAAAACTGGAAAACCTAAAAGAAATGGATAATTTTCTGGATAGGTACCACATACCTAAATTAAATCAAGACCAGATAAACTATTTAAATAGTCCAATAACCCCTAACGAAATAGAAACAGTCATTAAAAGTCTCCCAACCAAAAAAAGCCCAGGACCAGATGGTTTCAGTGCAGAATTTTACCAGATCTTCAAAGAAGAGTTAATACCAATACTCTCTAAATTGTTCCATACAATAGAAACAGAAGGAACATTACCAAACTCCTTCTTTGAGGCTACAATTACCCTGATTCCCAAACCAAACAAGGATACAACAAAGAAAGAGAACTACAGACCGATCTCCCTCATGAACATTGATGCAAAAATACTCAATAAAATACTGGCAAACAGACTCCAAGACCACATCAAAACAATTATCCACCATGATCAAGTAGGATTCATTCCAGGGATGCAAGGATGGTTCAACATACGAAAGTCTGTCAATGTGATACACCATATAAACAAACTCAAAGAAAAAAACCACATGATCATCTCACTAGATGCTGAAAAGGCATTTGACAAAATCCAACACCCCTTCATGATAAAGGTCTTGGAGCGATCAGGAATACAGGGAACATACCTAAACATAATAAAGGCAATTTACAGCAAGCCAACAGCCAACATCAAATTAAATAAAGAGAAACTCAAAGCAATTCCACTAAAATCAGGAACGAGGCAAGGCTGTCCGCTCTCCCCATACTTATTCAATATAGTACTTGAAGTTCTAGCCAGAGCAATAAGACAACATAAGGAGATTAAGGGGATACAAATTGGAAAGGAAGAAGTCAAGCTTTCCCTATTTGCAGATGACATGATAGTATACTTGAGCAACCCCAAAGATTCCACCAAGGAACTGATACAGCTTATAAACACCTTCAGCAACATAGCAGGATACAAGATCAACTCCAAAAAATCAGTAGCCCTCCTATATACAATGGACAAAAAAGCGGAGAAGGAAATCAGAGATACATCACCCTTTACTATAGCCACAAATGACATAAAATACCTTGGGGTAATACTAACCAAGCAAGTGAAGGATCTATATGACAAGAACTTTAAGTCCCTGAAAAAAGAAATTGAAGAAGATGTCAGAAAATGGAAAGATCTCCCATGCTCATGGATAGGCAGAACTAACATAGTAAAAATGGCAATCTTACCAAAAGCAATCTACAGATTCAATGCAATCCCCATCAAAATACCAACACAATTCTTCACAGACCTGGAAAGAATAATACTCAACTTCATATGGAAAAACAAAAAACCCAGGATAGCCAAAAGAATCCTGTACAATAAAACAACCTCTGGAGGCATCACGATCCCTGACTTCAAGCTGTACTATAGAGCTACAGTAATAAAAACAGCTTGGTACTGGCATAAAAACCGACATGTGGACCAATGGAATCGAATTGAAGACCCTGATATTAATCCGCACACCTATGAACAAATAATTTTTGACAAAGAAGCCAAAAGTGCACAATGGAAAAAAGAAAGCATCTTCAACAAATGGTGCTGGCAAAACTGGATATCAACATGTAGAAGGCTGCAAATAGATCCATATCTATCACCGTGCACAAAACTTAAGTCCAAGTGGATCAAGGACCTCAACATAAATCCAGCTACTCTGAACCTGCTAGAAGAGAAAGTAGGAAGTAGTCTTGAACACATTGGCATAGGAGACCACTTTCTAAATAGAACAGCAGTAGCACAGACACTGAGAGAAACAATCAATCAATGGGACCTCTTGAAACTGAGAAGCTTTTGTAGGGCAAAGGATACGGTCAACAAAGCAAAGCGACAGCCTACAGAATGGGAAAAGATCTTCACCAATCCCACATCTGACAGAGGACTGATATCCAGAATATATAAGGAACTCAAGAAATTAGACATCAAAATGCCCAACAGTCCAATTAAGAAATGGGCTATAGAACTAAACAGAGAATTCTCAACAGAGGAAACTCAAATGGCTGAAAGACATTTAAGGAATTGCTCAACATCCCTAATCATCAGGGAAATGCAAATCAAAACAACTCTGAGATACCACCTTACGCCTGTCAGAATGGCTAAGATCAAAAACACTGAAGACACCTTATGCTGGAGAGGATGTGGAGCTAGGGGAACTCTCCTCCACTGCTGGTGGGAATGTAAGCTTGTACAACCACTTTGGAAATCAATATGGCGATATCTTAGAAAATTGGGAATCCATCTCCCCCAAGATCCAGCTATACCACTCTTGGGCATATACCCAAGGAATGCTCAACCACACCACAAGAGCACTTGTTCAGCTATGTTCATATCAGCGTTGTTTGTAATAGCCAGAACATGGAAACAACCTAGATGCCCTTCAACTGAAGAATGGATAAACAAAATGTGGTACATATACACAATGGAATACTACTCAGCAGAGAAAAACAATGACATCATGAGGTTTGCAGACAAATGGATGGATCTAGAAAAAATCATGCTGAGTGAGGTATCCCAGACTCAGAAAGACAAACATGGTATGTACTCACTCATAACAGGATACTAGATGTGGAACAAGGATGACTGGACTGCTACTCACATCACCAGGCAGGCTACCTGGAAAACAGGACCCCAAGAAAGACACAGGGATCGCCCAACGACAGAGAAATGGAATGAGATCTACATGAACAGCCTGGACAGGAGTGGGGGTAGTGAAGGGCGAGGGTCGAGGGAAAGAGAGCTTGGGTGAGTGGGAGATCCCAGCTGGATCAAAAACAGAGAGGGAGAACAAGGAATAGGAGACCATGGTAAATGAAGACCACATGAGAATAGGAAGAAACAAAGTGCTAGAGAGGCCCACAGAAATCCACAAAGATACCCCCACAACAGACTGCTGGCAATGGTCGAGAGACAATCCGAACTGACCTACTCTGGTGATGGGATGGCCAAACACCCTAATTGTCGTGCTAGAAACCTCATCCAACTACTGATGGATCTGGAGGCAGAGATCCATGACTAGGCCCCAGGTGGATCTCTGGGAGTCCAATTAGCGAGAATGAGGAGGATTTATATGAGAGAGAATTGTTGAGACCAAGGTCGGATAAAGCACAGAGACAAATAGCCAAACAAACGGAAACACATGAAATATGAACCAATGACTGAGGGGTCACCAACTGGATCAGGCCCTCTGAGTGGGTGAGACAGTTGATTGGCCTGATCTGTTTGGGAGGCATCCAGGCAGTGGGACCGGGTCCTGTGCTCATTGCATGAGTTGGCTGTTTGAAACCTGGGGCCTATGCATGGTCCCTTGGCTCAGCATGGGAGGAGGGGACTGGACCTACCTGGACTGAGTCCACCAGGTTGATCTCAGTCTGTGGGGAAGGCTTTGCCCTGGAGGAGATTGGAATGGGGGGCGGGCTGGGGGGAAGGTGAGGGGGGCGGGAGGGGGGAGAACAAGGGAATCTGTGGCTGATATGTAGAACTGAATTGTATTGCAAAATAAAAATTAAAAAAAAAAAAAAAAAAAAAGAAGAGTCACTATTGCGCTCCCAT
The DNA here is from genome assembly GCF_949786415.1 of Peromyscus eremicus. NCBI lineage: Eukaryota > Metazoa > Chordata > Mammalia > Rodentia > Cricetidae > Peromyscus > Peromyscus eremicus. Next base: position 416 of record NW_026737535.1, on the reverse strand, counting down.
TGCCATACACAGTGCAAATAGCACTGGCATCTGTTGCAAGCAAGTACAGTGTATTGGACTGAAGAGGAGCTACTTCTCTTGTCAGTTTCCTCAGCAGAGCTGAACTAGATATGGCCCGTGTGTAGGAAGCACAGTTCTTTTGTTCTGAGCAAGTTCTCTGTTTGGAACCCAAAGGAAACACAGTAGAGTAGAAGAGTGCTCTTTTGTCAAAAGCAGAGTGTGTTTCTTGTAAGGCGAGCTAGCGTTTGTTTCCCAGTCCTAAATGGAGTTGAAATACACATGAAGTTTCTGGTCCTACGAGCGAGACTTGTTTTCTGGTAAGAAGAGTCCATTTTGCGCTCCCTTTGCCATACACAGTGCAAATAGCACTTGCATCTGTTCCCAGCAAGTACAGTGTATTGGACTGTAGAGAGGCT